>NW_027512513.1:335000-474934 GCF_048772815.1 Callospermophilus lateralis | reverse complement strand
AAACCAGGAGTGATCAAATAGGCCTTCCTTTAATACTGTTTGGCTTCTCCAACTTGAGGACTACTGACTTTGAGGTTTAGATTCTTTAAGTGAATTGGAGTCATGAGAAAAAACAAGCATCTATGGGCTAGCCTCTGCTGGGTTTTGAACTTATTTGACCCAAAGGATCCCTGTTCTCACTTGATGGATTTCAGGAACCTACCAGAGGAAGGCAAGAGAGTTAATCAACAATATCTGATCTTTTTGCCATTTTGGTTTTGGATGCATGCATGGGATCTATCTTTAGATCCATCAGGTGCTGAGAATCTAAGCCACAGCCTCACACAGGGCCAAGAGACTGATTCAGACATATCCCTTTTCAAAGCAATTAAGCATGGATCCACAGGTGATGCCCATTTATTTGCATTTGAAAACTGTTTTCTTCAGGCTTCACAAAGTGGTGGCTTGAGGCAAAGATCTTCCTGACATTCAGGGCAACAGAACAATAGGTAAGCAAAAGGACCAAAGCAGGGTTTCTCCACTGAGACTTTCCTGGTCAACTGATATCTGAGATTTCTGAGATGCTAGCCATTCCCTTCAACTATCTAGTACATGGCCATGTCACAGATATTGGAGGTGGTACATATCTTGGACACAAAACCATGATACTATTCTGGAGTGTTGCCAGAATTGAAGGAGAAAACAGGAAATTATGAAGCTAGTAGGTGTTGCCCATCTATAAGGCAAGCCTGAGTCCACTCATATATTGGGCACAATGAATGCTGGCAAGCTTTCTAGTAGACAGGAAACATCCATTGATCCATTCTCTCTTCTAATGTCTACAATCATGAACACAGTGGGATACACAGACACTCGCATTGTCAAAGGACTTACTAAAAATAGTCCACTCTAAACCAAACAAACCGCCTTTCCTACCTATTCTGAGAACATGAGCCAAAACCACAAAATCACACCCACACCCAAAAAGGCACCTCCTTCCCCCAAGTAGGTCTGTGACTCTCCGGAGTGTCCTCTGACTGGTGGGCCATACTATGTTTCCCCAAAATGACCTCTCCTGTCTCAGTTCTGGTCTGCATGGCCAACTCTGTGAAGTTGTCAAGAGCCAGTGGTGAGACACTACCTGCTTTCTCAGGAAAAGCCCCTCTTCAAAGGTTTCCTGGCATTTCGTCATCCTCACATCTGTAGGTTCCAAGAAAGACTGACTCTGTCCTTGGTAAATCCAAACATGTGAGACCACTGGGACTGGGACAGGGACTGTCTCTGAGTGCCTGGCTTCCTGGATCCCAAGTTCAGAGAGTTTTATCACCAAGGAAGTGAGGTGAGGTCACTTTCTTCAGGATCTGAATTATGTCACTGCCTTGACAACCACTTTGCCCTAACAGTTGCTTCCAAAAGTCCCATGAGGTGGACGCTGCCCCAGTTTTCCTGTAACACTTTCACAAGTTAGAATGTCATATCAATCATAAGCACCCCGGAACAGCTCTCCACACAGAACTGGTTTGGTCCATCTTGTATACATTAAGAAGAGAGAGAATGATTCAGACACAACCCTTCAACCCGACCAGGATGATTGCCATGGAAGATGACTTTTGCTTTCTGAGGTCTTTCATAGCTGTCTTCATCTTCACCAGGGATCATTTCTAAATGAACATTTGAGGTTCTCAGCAGGTGAAGATACCCTACATTCCTGTATTTTAATACCAACTCTGTCCCTGCTCTTCGGTAAAGTTAGTGTATGGTTAGGGTTAATTATATGTTCGATTTGGGTTAGGAATCATTCTGCAGGATGAATAAAGGGATTGGGTACCTGCGATATTTATAAGAATATATAAGTGAAATATATGTATGAAAACGGAAATCTAAGAAAGATTTGAAGCCCAGAAGGGCATTGAGCCCTTGATTGGGATACATAGTGTTGAATTACGTTCTGTACACTTGTCTCAGTTAAATCAATATACAATGGCATAGGACCGTGTACCTTGGATGATTGAATGTAGAAGAGAACATCCAGTCAAAAAGTGATAGTCGGTAGGATTAGAAAGATAGTCGGTAGGTTTAGGAAGAAGAGTGAGAATATGATTTGGAGTAAAAAGCTTATTTAGCAATAGGGTTTCGTTTAGAGAGTGAATGTAAATGTCAGTACATGTGAAGAGTCATTCACAATAATGAACTGGGGAAATTATGTAGAAAAGCAAGTATCAATAGCGACATAACGAAATCAGGCAAAGTATAAATGAGTGATAGGATTAGACGTTTTCAACAGGGTTGAGTTTGAATATATAATCATAGATAAAAACAAATATGTTGTCACCAATGGGATTTACATTTGAGAGCATTAGGCAACCTGGACACGGATGTTATTAGTTATCCATGTTCACTTTCCTTTTAGGCTTTGGTACAATCATAAGTGTGACCTTTACATTTTTTTTGTTCAGAATATTACTGTGGTAAAATGTATATGTAGATCAGGTAACATGAGTATTTCTTTCACTATGTCTGGGAGCAATATTTTGAAGACATATACATTAGTATTAGGGGTACAAAGAGGTGTACCCTGTGTCTATGAATATAGAGATAATGCATGAATAGACGATAATATGAATAAATAATGTAACTGGTTCCACTTTAAATAATGGATTGAATTGAAATCTGAAAATATATAAGAAATCTTATATTGATATATAATCATTCATTCCAACCAGTTATATATCTAATGGTAATATTAGGATTATGGTTTATCATGAAGGGTGTTTGAGTTTTGCTTTATAAGTGATGATGTTAAACGAATATAATGTGTTTGGAAAGAAGTCTCATGAAAAGACCAGTCAAGAAACATAGAAGAATCATGTGTTCTGAATCAGGAAGTGATTGATCGTGAAACAAATGCCTATAAAGTTTCTAACTTGTGAACGAAATATATATCCTATGATGTGCATTAACTGAAGGAGTAGTAATGTACCAGTGTTGAATAAAAATGAAAGTCAAAATACACATCATGTTCTCTAAGAATATACTTGCATTGATGTTAAACTAGCTCAGTAACTGTAGAAATATTAGGTTTTGTTTGCACCTTTCACTGAATTTAGTTTTCAGTACTAGAAAACAAATATGTATTTCAGGTGGATGATTATTTCTGAGAATAATCTTGTGGAAAGTTGATTATAAATACACATATATGAATATGAATGAATTTAGGGAGTGTATAATAAGACACATATATTTCATATTTTAAAAAATCTGGAGAGTGTATATATATATATATATATATATATATACACTCTCATACATACACACTCCCATGCACAGATATAAAAATTAGCAATACAGGAGATCCATCATGAAGGCAGGCATGGAAAAATCAAGTCTCTGACCTCTTCAGCTGAGCGGGCATAGGGAGTCGTAAACTGTCTAAATGCTGTTTGCTCAGAATCAGTAGGCAATGTTGACCTGATGTGGATCTGGGGCGAACAGTCTGGGCCCCTCAGAACACACACCGAGCCTGGATGGGCTGCATTCAACCTCCGGTTTGCCTGGTTCTCATGACTCAGCACTAAGATCCCACTGAAATAACTGTTCGGCCCTTCTGAACTTTCAGAGGTAAAAGCCAACCAAGCCTTCAAAAGCAGTGGCCACAGGATTGAAACGGCGCTTGGGAGAGACAGTCAGGACCCACCCGTTGCGTTGGTTACCTTGCAAAGGGAACAAACGGTCACCATTTGCATGGGATACCACCATAGCATAGAAATGACTTCACGGGCAGAGGAGATAACTTCATTAAAACCAGCGTGACAGATGTGTAATCCCCTAGCCATCTCTCTCAACACAGCGGGGAAACCTTAAGGGCCCCTCCCAGCTCAGCCTTAAGGGCCTCTCCCAGCTCTCCCGTGAGCACGATAGCCAGACCTAGGGAATCAGGATTGGCTCGGACTAGCGCGTGGAATTCCCGGCTCCTGATCCCACAAGTGCTGACAATTGAGGTCTCTTACACCACGTACCGGGGGCATGGCTCCCAGAGGGCAAGAAAATTCGCTGGGGGTCCTCAGCCCCAAGCTCTACAAAACTAGGGTCTGAGGGAGGCAAACAGGGAGAGTGTGCCCAGGCATTCATGAAAACAGGGCTGCCAGGAGTAGAGTTCTGGCTTGTAACCACTATTGTGGTGAGCGTCACAGGTGAGCAAGGCATGGCTTGAGGAAGCACAAGAGAAGGCCCTTTTCACTCAGGATTGGAGATCCGCCAAGTCTGGGAGGAAGAGCTGCTGCACAGTGATTGGTTCCCACTTATTCAGAGGAGAAGCTTGGCCCAGTGCACACAGCTCCACCTACTGAAAGAGAAGTTAATTGAACTCTATGACTGCATTTATTATTATTATTTTTTTAATTTATATTTTTTCTATTTCTTTCATTTTCATTTTTGTTGTTGTTGTTCTTTAACTTTTTAAAATGTTTTTATTTTTTTTATTTTATCATTATTATTATTAATATTATTTTAAATTTTAATTTTCATCTTTTAATTATAATTATTATTTAAATTTTTTTTCTTTATTTATTTTCTATTTTTCTTTTGTCTTTTCATTTCTTTTCAATTTTCTTATTCCCCCTTCCTTGAATTCTACCTGCCTACTCTCATTCTCTTTAGTGACTTCTTCCCTTCCCTTCTAATATCTTTCCTCCGAAGCATCAAATAAATTTATAAGAGTAAGCAGTAACTCAGCAGTCAAACAAAACAAGAAGTAACATGAGCAGCATAAAAAAACAAGGAAGAAAAGGAGTACAAACAACAATGGACAGCCTAAATATTCAGAAGGAATCATCAGAAAAATGGTCATATAAAGAACTCAAGGAATACCTTAGACAGATGGAATGGAACCTTAAAGAGGATACGAGACATCAAAACCAAACAGTGAAAGAACACATTGAAAATGAATTACATAAACAGATATAAAAAGAAATTAAGCATCTTTATTAGGAGATAGAGATTATAAAAAAATCAAACAATAATTCTAGAAATGAAGGAAATGATAAACCAAATTAAAAACTCAATTGAGAGTATCACTAACAGAGTGGAGCGAGTAGAAGACAGAATGTCAGATAATGAAGACAAAATATATCATCTTGAAAAAAGTCTAGCCAACAAAGAAATGATGGTAAAAAGTCATGAGGAAAACATCCAAGAGATATGGGATATCATAAAAAAAAACAAACTTATGAGTCATCTGGATAGAGTAAGGTACAGAGATTCAAACCAAGGGAATGAGTAACCTGCTGAATGAAATAATTACAGAAAACTTTCCAGAAATAAAAATGGAAACGGATAAAAAAAATTGTAGATGCTTACAAGACACCGAGCACAAAAAAATCACAGTAGACCAATGCCAAGAAACATTGTTATGAAGATATCCAATATACAAAACAAAGAGAAAATATTTAAAGCTACAAGAGAAAGGAGGCAGATTACAATCAGGGGTAAACCAAAAATGTTAACAACAGATTTTTCATCACAGACGCTGAAAGTGAGAAGATCCTGGAACAACGTATTTCAAACACTTAAAAACAATGGATGACAACCAAGAAATCTGTATTCAGAAAAATTAAGTTTCAGGTAAGACAACTAAATAAAAATATTTTGTGATAAACAAAAGCTAAACGAATTTGCAGCCAGAAAACCAGCATTGCAAAGCATCTTAAGGAAAACACTACACGAGGAAAAAATGAATATCAACAACGAAAACCATCAGTGGGAATTTCCTCAGTAATGACAGAGGGAGGGGGAAAAGCTAATCATGGATAAACAAACTAAATTTTAAAAAAAAGATAAATAATCAAAGACGGGTGGCAATACAAACCATATATCAATAGTAACTCTAATCGTTAATGGCTTAAACTCTCCAATAAAGTGACATAGGCTTGTAACGTGGATTAAAAAAAACAAATCCAACAATATGTTGCTTCCAGGAGACACATCTGAATGGAAAAGACATACACAGGCTGAAGGTGAAAGGTTGGGAAAATTTATACCATGCACACGGTCCTTGTAAGCAAGCAGGGGTGGCCATCCTCATACAAAATAAAATCGACTTCAAGACTAATTTAATCAAAAGGGATAAGGAAGGACATTATATACTGTTAAAAGAAACCATTCACCAACAAGACATAACAATTATCAATATTTACGCAGAAAATAATGGTGCTGCGACATTTATAAAACAAATTCTCCTCAATTTCAAGAATCAAATAGACCACAACACAATAATTATGGGAGACTTCAACTCACCTCTCTCACCATTGGACAGATCCTCCAAACAAAAGTTGAATAAAAAAAGTATAGAATTCAATATCACAATCAATACCCTAGACTTAACTGACATATATAGAATATATCAACCATCATCAAGTGGATATACTTTTTTCTCACCAGCACATGGATCCTTCTCAAAAATAGACCATATATTATGCCGTAGGGCAACACTCAGTAAATATAAAGGGGTGGAGATAATACCATGAATTTTTTTCTGATCACAATGGAATGAAACTGGAAACCAATGGTAAAAGAAGGAAGGAAAAATCCTACATCACATGGAAAATGAACAATATATTACTGAATGATCAATGGGTTACAGAAGACATAAAAGAGGAAATCAAAAAATTCTTAGAGATAAATGAAAATACAGACACAACATATCAGATTCAATGGGACACAATGAAACAAGATTCAAGAGGCAAATTCATCGCCTGGAGGTCATTCCTCAAAAAAGGAAAAAAAAACAAAAACAACAAATAAATGAGCTCTCACTTCATCTCAAAGCCCTAGAAAAGGAAGAGCAAAACAACAGCAAATGTAGCAGAAGGCAAGAAATAATTAAAATCAGAGCGTAAATCACGAAATTGAAACAAAAGAAACTATTAAAAAATTAACAAAACTAAAAGGTGGTTCTTCGAAAAAATAAATAAGATGGACAGACCCTTAGCCATGCTAACGAGGAGAAGAAGAGAGAGAACTCAAATTACTAACATACGGGATGAAAAAGGCAATATCACAACAGAAGCTACATAAATACGAAAGACAATTAGAAATTATTTTGAAAACCTATATTCCAATATAATAGAAAATAGTGAAGACATCGATACATTTGTTAAGTCATATGATTTGCCTAGACGGAGTCAGGAGGATACACACAATTTAAACAGACCAATATCAATCGATGAAATAGAAGAAGCAATCAAACGACTACCAACCAAGAAAAGCCCAGGACCGGATGGGTATACAGCGGAGTTTTACAAAACCTTTAAAGAAGATTTAATACCAATACTTTTCAAGTTATTCAGGAAATAGAAAAACAGGGAGCTCTGCCAAGTTCATTCTATGAGGCCAACATCACCCTGATTCTGAAACCAGACAAAGACACCTCAATGAAAGAAAACTACAGACCAATATCTCTGATGAACCTAGATGCAAAAATTTTCATTAAAATTCTGGTGGTTTGGATACAAAGGCACATCAAAAAAATTGTGCACCATGATCAAGTAGGATTCATCCCTGGGATGCAAGGAGGGTTCAATATATGGAAATCAATAAATGTTATTCACAACATCACTAGACTTAAAAATAAGAACCATAAGATCATCTTGATAGATGCAGAAAAACCATTAGACAAAGTAGAGCATTCCTTTATGTTCAAAACATTAGAAAAACTAGGGATAACAGGAACATACCTCGACATTGTAAAAGCTATCTATGTTAAGCCTCAGGCTAGCATCATTCTGAATGGAGAAAAAATGAAGGCATTCCCTCTAAAATCTGGAACAAGACAGGAATGTCCTCAAGGAGCTAGATTCAAATCAGAGACTCTGCATTTGATAGAAGAAAAAGTTGGTTCCGATCTACATATTGTATGGTCAGGCTCCAAATTCCTTAATAGGACACCCATAGCACAAGAGTTAATAACAAGAATCAACAAATGGGAGTTACTTAAACTGAACATTTTTTTTCTCAGAAAGAGAAACAATAAGAGAGGTAAATATGGAGCCTAGATCATGGGAACAAATTTTTACTCCTCACCCTTCAGATGGAGCCCTAATATCCAGAGTATGCAAAGTATACAAAGAACTCAAATAATTAGACAATAAGATAACAAATAACCCAATGGGCCAAGGACCTGAACAGACACTTCTCAGAGGAGGACATAGAATCAATCAATAAGTACATGAAAAAATGCTCTCCATTTCTTGCAGTCAGAGAAATGCAAATCAAAACCACCCTAAAATACCATCTCAATCCAGTGAGATTGGTAGCCATTATGAAGTCAAACAACAACAAGTGCTGGCGACAATGTGGGGAAAAGGGTACTCTTGTACATTGCTGATGGGACTGAAACTGGTGCAGCCAATTTGGAAAGCAGTATGGAGATTCCTGGGAAAGCCGGGAATGGAAGCACCATTTGAACCAGCTATTGCCCTTCTCGGACTATTCCCTGAAGACCTTAAAAGAGCGTACTACAGGGATACTGCCACATCGATGTTCATAGCAGCACAATTCACAATTGCTACACTGTGGAACCAACCCAGATTCCCTTCAATAGATGAATGGATAAAAAAAAAAAATGTTTTTTTTTATATACTATGGAGGATTACGCAGCACTAAAAAATGACAAAATCATGGAATTTGCAGGGAAATGCATGGCACTAGAGCAGATAATGCTTAGTGAAGCTAGCCAATCCCAAAAAAACAAATACCAAATGACTTATTTGATATAATGAGAGCAACTAAGAACAGAGCAGAGAGGAAGAGCATGAAGAAAAGATTAACATTAAGCAGAGACATGAGGTGGCAGGGAAAGGGAGAGAAAAGAGAAATTGCATGGTAATGGAGGGAGACCCTTATTGTTACAAAAAAATTACATATAAGAGGTTGTGAGTGTAATGGGAAAATAAACAATAAGAGAAATGAATGACAGTAGGTAGGGTAGAGAGAGAAGATGGGAAGAGAGGGGAGGGGGGATAGTAGAGCATAGGAAAGGTAGCAGAATACAACAGTAACTAATAAGACATTATGTAAAAATATGGATGTGTAACTGATGTGATTCTGCATTCTGTATTTGGAGTAAAAATTGGAGTTCAAAACCCACTTGAATTTAATGTATGAAATATGATATGTCAAGAGCTTTGTAATGTTTTGAGCAACCAATAAAAGAAAAAAAAAGTAGCAATATATATGCCAATCGAAATTCATCATGAAATATATATAATCCAAAGATCGAAAAATATTCATTTTACTGAACATGGATTTATGTATAATGTTATTAAACTAGGAAGCTCACCCATAGGTTGAATTTTCAGTTCCAACAGCGTTTAGGAGGAGTGATCTCTTCTCACAATTTGCATCTGCCAATTCAGCCACCTCACATGTGTGTACAAGTGATATCAGGTAGGATTCTATATGTGCATATAAAAATACATGTGCTGAATAGGCTACAGAGAAAGGAAGACAGGGATTCACATATTTGTTAATTTTAAAAACACATGTAGAACTATTTCAACAAAAAAATTGACTAGATTTAAAACTCCTACATTATATAATGCAAAAGGCAATTCCAACTATACACCATGCCTCCTCTGAACTGCTTGTATTTCTATTCTTTTTGGGTTATTTTTCACCATCATTTTAGGATTATTAGTCAGAGACTAGTAGGGTACGGGTTAGTGTCAGGGGTTAAGTATTTCAAATGGAAAATTGGAAAATGAATCCAATGTGTATGTAAATATGTGCTACACAAAAATCTTCCCACTCACATCCAGAGCAATGCCTTGACAATACCTTTGCCCCAAGTAAGACACAATTAGAGTAGAAAAGTGTAAAAATCAAGGAATACATATATGGAATGGAATATGCTCGGGAGTTCACAACCTTGGAGGTGGTAGAGGAGTTTCCAAAAGTAAAGGAAAGGGTAAACACTCCACAAACAAGGAGCTCTGCTGGCCTAAGAATTCTTGGGAAATGGCCTCTGAGGTTGGGATCCTGAAATATATGTTGCTGTCATGAGCTTTAGCTTCCTTTGTAGTGAGACCATCAAAGCTGGGTCTGCATCTATGTTACCGGGAAGAGATGGTTTCTTATATTCCAATGAACATGAGGCAGCAGTGCTCAATTCTCTCTTTGTAGGTAAACTGTGGCCACTGGAGGCTAAGTGTCTCCCAGTGGGGACTGTGAAGACATTTGGTCATCCTCCACTTTTCATGGTGTTTTTTGCTGCTGCACTGGGAATTTGGTATTTGCTTCACAAAATATAAAAGTTCATGTGGGATACAGTGCTGGAGGGAGTTCTGTCACTTGTGGTGGGTCAGGGTCTGCAGGAGAATGCACCAACCAGGCTTCTATCGCACAGAGCTTGCCCCAATAACCATAGCAACCTTATTCTGAACATTGCCCTTAAAACTCTCGATATAACAGGATGCCTTTACATATAAGGGTCTCATGTCTGCACTATATCAGTCACAAGCCATTTGAAAGCCAATGGCAGATCCACATAGCCCCTCCATGATGTTTTATCACACTCCTTCCCACCACTGTTCTAGGCGCACTACTCAGAAGGCTCCAAATTACTGGCATCTCGTGTTCTACATCATTTTCATGAAACCCAGTCAAACAAGGCACTGTCTGGTATACACATGATAAGCAACAGGACATCAAATTTTCTGCAGTTCCACCTGGTCATGGGAATTTCAAAAATTTCATGGTATTTATTTAGCAATTTTTCAAAAATGAAGTTAGAGGCACTGTGCGTCTCAATTCATTCAGGAACCATTAAGTGTTGAGAAAGTTCATTTCAATGAAAGCTCTAGAGAACTCTCACAGACAAGGCTTCTCAAAGAATTACCAAATGGTCACATAGCCAGGCCAATTGACGTCTACAATGTAAGGTCCATGTGTGTTTTGACTCTCATCTATGGCTGCCATGTCTTTCATAATAAAATCATGTGATATCCTGGCTGAGATTCCAAGGCCTCTGTGGAAAGCCACCCTGGGCATAGATCTCAGTTTCCAAGAGTGAGTGTTATGTGTGTCCTCCTAAAATCCCAACACAATTCATGGCAATACTTCTCTGAGGTCAATTCCAGAATGCAGTCTCTAAGGGGAATCACAACAGAGTTCAAGCCCAGGTGGATCCAGTCATCCCTTCCAACCGCTACAAAAATTACCACAATTAAAATCAAAACACTCCCACAGGCCCATCATCTTCTTCCATGTAGACACTCCTCATAACCTCTAGCTGGAGGTTTCTATGAGCCCAAGGTAGTGTCCAAAATAAGCTCACTTGCCCCTTATTTGCCTAAAATCATGGTGGCCTGGACACTCTTCCTGTGAACCAGGCGTGATCAAATATTCCTGCTGTTAAAGTGTTCCACTTCTCCAATTTCAGCCTACTGGCTGTAGGGTATAATTCTTTATGTGATTTGGAGTCATGAGAAAACCCAAGCACATATGGGGTAGCCTCTGCACGGATTTCCCAAGAACTCATTTGACCCAATGATCCCTATTCTCACTTGATGGAGTTCAGGAACCTAAAACAAGAAGGCAAAAATATTCATCCACAATGACTGCTCTTTTGGACATTTTAGTTTTGAAAGCACATGGGATCTTTCTTTAAATCCATCAGGTGCTGAGAATCTAAGCCACAACCTCATACAAGGACAAGAGGCTGATTCAGACACATCCCATTCCAAAGCAATTAAGCAAAGAGCCACAGGTGGTGTCCATTCATTTCCATATGAAAACAGTGTTCTTCAGGCTACACAAAGGGGTGGCCTGAGGCAAAGACCTTCCTGACATTCAGGGTAATAGAAATAGAAGTAAGCAAATGGCCCAAAGAAGGGTTTCTCCACTGAGACTTTACTGGTCACACTGATATCTGAGTTTTCTGAGATGCTCTCATTCCCTTCAGCTATACAGAACATGGCCATGTCACAGAGCCTTGTGGTGTTACATATCTGGGAAACAAAACCATGAGTCTATTCTGGAGAGTGGCCAGAATTCACGAAGAAAAGTGGAACTTTAGAAGATAATAGATGTTGCCCATCCATAAGGCAAGCTGCAGTCCATTCATCAATTGTGCAGTATGAATCGCGGAAGCTTTCAACTAGAGACAACACATCCATTGATGCATTCTGTTTTCTAATGTCTACAACCATGGATACAGTGGGATACACAGACATAGAAACACTCACAATGTCAAACGACTTACTAGAAACAGTCCACTCCAAACCAAACAAACCACCTTTCCTACCTATTCTCAGAACATGAGAAAAAACCACAAACTCACACCTACAACGGCAAAGGCACTTTCTTCCCCTAAATAGGTCTGTGACTATCCGAAGTGTCTTCTGACTGGTGGGCCATATTATGTTCCCCCAAAATGGCCTGTCCTGTTTCACATCTGGTCTCCTTGTCCAACTGTGTGAAGTTGTAAGGAGCCAGCGGTGAGCCACTACCTGCTTTCTCAGGAAAGGCCCCTCTTCAGAGCTCTGCTGGCATTTGCCCATCCTCATATCAGCAGGTACCAAGAAAGACTGACTATGTCTTTGGGAAAAGCAAACAAGTTAGCCCACTGGGTCTGGAGTGGGACTGGCTCTTGGTGCCTGGCTTCCTGGATCCCAAGTTCAGAGAATTCCATCACCAAGGAAGTGAAGTGAGGTCACTTCTTTCAGGAACTGAATATGGTCACTGCCTTGGTAACCACTTTGTCCTAACAGTTGCTTCCAAGGTTCCCATGAGATAGAGGCTGCCCCAACATCCTGTGACACATTCAGAAGTTAGAATGATATATCAACCATAGGCACCCTGGAACAGCTCTCCACAGAGGCCTGGTTTGGTCCATCTTCTCTACATTAAGAAGAGAGAGGCTGACTCAGACACATCAATTCATCCTGACCAGGTTGTTTGCCATGGAAGATGACTATTGCTCTCTCAGGACCTACATAGCTGCCTACATATTCTCCCAGGATCCTTTCTTCATGGATCTTTGAGGTTCTCAGCAGGTGGAAGATCTTCTACATTCCTATATTGTAAGACCCACTCTGTCGCTGCTCTTAAGTTAGTTATATTGAGGGAACAGTGTATGGTTAGGGTTAATAACATGTTCGATTTGGGTTACGAATCATTCTGCAGGATGAATAATGGTATTGGCAACCTGTGATATTTACAAGAGTATACATGTGAAATATAATTATGAAAGCAGAAATCTAGGTAAGATTTGAAGCCCAGAAGGGCATTGGGGACTTGAGTGGGATACCTAACTTTGAGTAATGTGCTGCACAGATGTCTCAGATAAATCAATATACATCGGACCTTGTACCTTGGATGATTGAATGCTGAAGAGAACATCCAGTCAAAAACCGATATTCGGTAGGATTAGGAAGGAAGTTGGTAGGTTTATAAAGAAGAGTGAGTATAGGATTTGGACCAAAAGTTCTTCAGCAATAGGGTTTCGGGTAGAGAGTGTATGTAAATGTCAGCACATGTGAAGAGTCAGTCATAATGATGAACTGGGGAAAACATGTAGGAAAGCAGATATCAATAGAGATATTAGGAAATCAAGCAAAGTATAAAGTGTGTGATAGGGTTAGACATTTTCAACAGGTTTGAAGTTGAATATATAATCTTAGGAAGAAACAAATATGTAGTCACCAATAGGATTGACATTTGAGAGCATTAGGCAACCTGGACATGGGTGATTTTCATAATCCATAGTCACATTCCATTTAGGCTTTTGTACAATCGTAAGTGTGACTTTGCATTTTGTGGCCAGAATATTACTGTGATAAAATGTATATGTAGATCAGGTGACATGAGTATTTCTACCACCATTTCTTGGAGCAATATTTTGAAGAGGTATAAATTAGTATTGGGGGTACATATAGGTGTACCATGTGTGTATGAATATAGAGATAATGCATGAATAGACCATAGTGCGAATAAATAATATAACTGGTTCGAACTTTAGAAATTGGAATAAATTGATATCTGAATATACACAGGGAATCATATGTTGATATACATACATTCATTCCAACCATTTATACATCCAATGGAAATATTACGGGTGTGGTTCATCATAAAGAGTGTGTGAATTTTGCTTCAAAATTGATTATGGAAATCGAAAATAATGTGTTTGGAAAGAAGTCTCATGAAATGACCAGTCAAAAACAAAGAGGAATACATATGTTCTGAAGCAGGAAGTGATAGAATGTGTTACAAATTTCTTTAAATTTATGAAGTTGTGGATGAAATGTATATTCTATGATGTACAAAAACTGAAGAAATAGTAATGTACCAGTGTTGTATAAAAATGAACGTCAAAATACACATCATGTCCCATAGGAATCTACTTGCATTGATGTTAAAGTGGGTCAGTTACTGTAAAAATATAAGGATTTGTTTGCACCATTTACTGAAGTGAGTTTTCAATACTATAATACAAATATGTATTTCAGGTGGATGAATATTTCTGAAAATAATCTTATGAAAATTTGAATATAAATCCACATACAAGAACAAGAATGAATTTAGGGAGTGTATAATAAGACACATATATTTCATATTTTGAAAAATCTAGAGTGTATATATATATATATATATACAAAACACACACAGAGACATTAAAAAGTAGCAATATATATGCCAATTAAAATTCATCGTGAAATATATATCATCCACAGATCCAAAAATATTAATTTTACTGAACATGGATTTATGTATAATGTTTTTCAACTAAGAAGCTCACTCATAATTTGAATTATCAGTTCCAAAAGCATTTAGGAGGAGTGATTTCTTCTCACACTTTGTCTCTGCCAAGTTAGCCACCTCTCAAGAATATAGGTGTGATACCAGGTAGGATTCTATATGTTCATATAAAAATACATGTGCTGAATTGGCTACAGAAAAAGGGAGACAGGAATTCACATATGTGTTAACTTTAAAAACACATGCAGAACTCTTTCAACAAAAAATTGACAAGATTTATAACTCCTACCCTATATCATGCAAAAGGGAAGACCAACTATACACCATGGCTCCTCTGAAGTGCTAGTATTTCTATTCTGTTTGGGTTATTTTTCTCCATTATATTAGAATTAGTTGTCAGAATCTAGTAGGGTATAGGTTAGTGTCAAGGATTCAGTATTTCAAATGGAAAATTGAAAAATGAATCCAATGTGTATGTAAATATGTGCTACACAAAAATCTTCCCACTCTAATCCAGAACAATGCCTTGACAATACCTTCGCCCCAAGTAAGACACAATTAGAGGAGAAGATTTAGAAAATCTGTGAACAAATATCTGGAATGGAATATGCTCAGGAGCCCACACCTTGGAAGTGGCAGAGGAGTTTCCAAAGGTAAGGGACAGGGTAAACCCTCCACAAACATGGAGGTCTGCTGGCATAGACACTTCTTGAGAAACTGCCTGTGAGGTTGGGCACTTGAAAAATATGTTGTTGTCAGGAGCTTTGGCTTCCTTTCTAGTGAGACCATAAAAGCTTGGTCTGCATCTATGAGACCTGGAGGACATGCTTTCTCATTTCCCAATGAACATGAGGCAGCAGTGCTAAATTCTCTTTTTAGGTAAACTGTGGCCACTGGGGGCTAAATGTCTTTCCATGTGCAATTTGAAGCCATATGGTCATCCTCCATTTTCGTTTTGTTCCTTCCTGCTGCACTGGGAGTTTGGTATTTGCTTCACGAAATACAAGGAGTTCAATTGGGTCTCAGTGCAAGAGGGAGTTCTGTCATGTGTGGTGTTTCAGGTTCTGCAGGAGGATACAAGAACCAGGATTCTATCCCACATAGCTTGCCCCCTTGACCATAGCAACCTGATTCTGAACAATGTCCTGAAAACTCTCCATATAACAAGTTGCCTTTACATGGAAGGTTCTGTTGGCTGCACCATGTCAGTCACAAGCCATTTTGAAGCCAATGGAAGATCCACATGGCCCCACCACAGATGTTTTATCACATACCTGCCCACCACTGCTCTAGGCCAACTACTCAACAGAGTCCAACTTACTGGCATCTCTGTTCTACACCATTTACATGAAACCCAGTCAATCAAGGCACTCTCTGGTATATTCATGATCAGTAACAGGACATCCAAAGGTTCTCCAGTGCCACCTGGTGATGGGAATTTCAAAAATTTTATGGTATTTTTCTAGCCATTTTTCAAGGATGAAGTTGGAGGCACTGTGAGTTTCAATTCTTTCAGGAACCATTAAATGGTTAGGAAGCTCATTTCAATGAAAGTTCTGGAGAACACTCACAGGTAAGGCTTCCCAAAGAGTGGCCAAAAGATCACATGATATTATGCCCATTGAGGTCTACAATGTGAGGTCCATATGAGTTTTGACTCTCAACTATGAGTGCCAAATCTTTCAGAATAAAATCATGTGGTATCCTGGCTGAGAGGCCTAGTGCTCTGTGGAAAGCCATCCTGGGCCTAGAACTTAGTTTCCAAGGGCGACACTAATGCCTGGCTTCATAAAATCTCATCACTATTCATGGCAATACTTCTCTGAGGTCAGTTTGAGAACTCAGTTTCTAAGGGAATCACACCAGAGTTCAAGAACATGTGGACCAAGTCATCTCTTCCAACCGCCACCCAAATGACCACAATTTAAAACAAAACACTCCAATGTGGCGCTCATCTTTTTCCATATAGACACTCATAATGACCTCTGGCAAAAGTTTTCCATGAGGGGCACAGCCCAAGACCGTGTCCAAAATAAGCTCTCTTGCACCTAATTTGCCTAATGTCAGGGTGGCCTGGACACCCTTCTTGTGAACCAGGAGAGATCAAATAGGCCTCCCATTAATACTGCTTTGCTTTTTCAATTTGAGGCCAACTGACTGTGGAGTTTGGATTCCTTATGTGAATTGGAGTCTTGAGAAAACCCAAGAAACTATGGGCTAGCCTCTGCAGGGCTTTGAAGAACTCATTTGACCCAAAGGATCCCTATTCTGGCTTGATGGAGGTCAGGAAAGTTACAGAAGAGGCGAGAGACTTCATCCACAAGGACTGCTCTTTTGGCCATTTTGGTTTTGGATGTACACATGGGATCTTTCTTTAGATCCCTCAGGAGCTGAGAATCTAAGCCACACCCTCACACAAGGCAAATAGGCTGATTCAGACACATCCTTTCCAAAGCAATTAAGCAAAGAGCCACAGGTAATGCCCATTCATTTCCATTTGAAAACTGTTTTCTTCAGGCTTCACAAAGTGGTGGACTGAGGAAAAGACCTTCCTGACATTCAGGGCAACAGAAGAATTGGTAAACAAAAGGCCCCAAGCAGGGTTTCTTCACTGAGACTTTCTTGGTCAAACTGATATCTGAGTTTTCTTAGATGCTTGCCATTCCCTTCAGCTATTCAGTACATGGTCATGTCACAGAGCTTCAAGGTTGTACATATCTTAAAGACAAAACCATGAGCCTATTCTGGAGAGTGGCGAGAATTCAGGAAGAAAACAGGAACTTAGGTAGATAGCAGGTGTTTCACATCAATAAGGCAAGCTGCAGTCCATTCATAAATAGGGCAGGATGAATGCTGGGAAGCTTTCTACTAGATAGGACATATTCATTGATGCATTCTCTTTTCTAATGTCTACAACCACGGACATAGTGGGATACATAGACATAGAAACACTCACCTTGTCAAACGACTTACTAGAAACAGTTCACTCCAAACAAAACAAACCGCCTTTCATACCTATTCTCAGAACATGAGACAAAACCACAAACCCACACCCACACCACAAAGGCACCTCCTTCCCCCATGTAGGTCTGTGACTATCCGGAGTGTCCTCTGACTGGTTGGCCATACTATGTTCTCTGGAAATGGCCTGTTCTGTCTCAAATCTGGTCTCCTTGGCCAACTCTGTGAAGTTGTCAGGAGCCAGCGGTGAGCCACTGCCTGCTTTCTCAGGAAAGGCCCCTATTCATAGCTTTATTTGCATTTGGCCATCCTCACATCAGTAGGTTCCAAGAAAGACTGAGTCTGTCCTTGGTAAATCAAAATAAGTTTGACCACTGGGACTGGGACTGGGACTGGCTCTGGGTGCCTGGATTCCTGGATTCGAAGTTCAGAGAGTTCCATCACCAAGGAAGTTAGGTGAGGTCACTTCCTTTAGCAACTGAATGAGGTCACTGCCTTGGCAACAACTTTGTCCTAACAGTTGCTTCCAAGGTTCCCATGAGAAGGAGGCTGCCCCTACTTCCTGTGACACTTTCACCAGTTAGAGTGGTATGTCAACCAAGGCATGCAGGAGCAGCTCAACACATGCCTGCTTTGGTCCATCTTCTATACATTAAGAAGAGAGTGGCTGATTCAGACACATCCCTTCATCCTGAGCAGGTTGTTTGCCATGGAAGACTTCTGCTCTCTCAGGTCCTTCATAGTGGCCTACATCTTCTACAGGGATCATTTCTGCATGGACCCTTGAGTTTCTCAGCAGGTGGAAGATCCTCTATATTCCTGTATTTTAAGACCAACTCTGTCCCCACTTTTCTGTAAAATTAGATTGAGAGAACAGTGTATGGTTAGGTTTAATAACATGTTCGATTTGGTTTAGAAAGGAAACTACACGGTTGAGCAAACAGGGTCCTACCGTTAGCAATAATATGAGGATTATTAATGGAACAGCCCTGGCAGATAAAAGCATAGTTAACCAGGTTGACTATGTGAACAAAGACTCAAACCTTCCTTCTGGGGCCTCTGTCTCTCTTTGACGCTCTTCAAGTCGTTTTCTTAATTTACTCATTGATTCTTTTACAACTCCAGTATTGTCGGCATAAAAACAACATTCTTCCCTCAATGCAAGCAAAAAGGCACCTTTCTCTCATGAAGAGGAGGTCCAACACTCGCCTGCTCTATAAAACAACTTCAGAGAGAGAGAGGTTAAAATTCCTGTAAAGCTGTGATGTCGGTTTTTAATGTCTTTAAGCTTTGGTCTATTTCTGCTTCTAATTGTGTCTTTGTTGTGTCTCATGGACTAGGGCAGTTCTTCCTGTGCCCAAGCCTTCAGCAATTATTATTCCTAATAGGATGGCTAAAGTGAGGGATACAGGTTCCCGGTGGAACCGGGTTGTATGCCCCCCTATTTGAACTTTAAATGAACCTGCGTCATGATAGAGCACTCTGAAAAACATCTACATCATTACATAATTAATCACATCTATTGACCATTTTATGAAAACATAAATAATGTTAAAGTGCATAGAATTATACTGTTTTATGGATGGACAAGAAAATGCACCTAAGATAGCACAAAGTGAGGAAAACATTCTTATTTGGTTGCATCCGGATTTAGAGGGCATTGCTTCTTTTGTAATCAATTAACCCCCTGAAACCCAAGTTTTGGTAGTTTTAGAGTTTGTACCCAACATGTAAGGGAAGGGGCTCAGAAGTTCACAGTCTGCAGAAATTCACAAAAATTAGTTTTTGTTTCTGTTTTTTTTTCCTCTCTTCTGGGCAAGTTAACTTTTCAAGGACACCTTGGAAGGGGAGAGCTTTTTTGTCTCTTTTTTTTCTCCCTGCCAGCTGTCACCATGGAGCCCAGTTGCTAACATTTTTATCTTAGAAATGTAGCCATCTCGGTGAAGCCCCAGCTCAAGGCCAGAGGCCTTGTTCACATATTTTGTGAAAAACTGGTAAGGAGGTGTCTAGCTTAGGGGTGGTGATTTTTCCAGCCAGTGGTCAAGTAGAACAGGGCAACACGAAAAGTGCAAGTTTATGTACATTGAACTCTTTCAGAGGGACTCTTTTGCTGAAAGACCTAAAGTAAGCCTTGGTGAAGACTTCTGGAGAAGGTCATTTAAGACATTTCTATGGACCTAGTACAGAGGGGGAAGACGGGGTAGTCGAGGCTGAGAGCAGCTCCGTGGATCTAAGAATGAGGAAAGAGAGATGTAAAAGAAAAATGGGAAAGGGGTTTGGGATTTTCCTAAAACAAAACTTGAGCAGTAGAACAGGTAGAGCAGAGGGGAAGATGGGAGTAAATATTCCAAAAAGCCTTTGAGGGACTTTAAATTCTTAGAAACCTGTTTTCAGTGATGACAAAGCAACTTTAAAGGCCATTTTCATTACATCTTGTATAGGGGTCTGAGGCCTCTTATCAGCTGGTTTGAGCTTTGGGTTAGCTTGCTAGAGGACTTGCTGGGACCTAGTGCAGGCACTGACAGGAAAAGAGAGGAGTGAGTGGGTGAAGGGGTACCTTGGTACCTGCTACCTCAGCAAGGGGGCAATGTTCTGAGAACCAGCGGAGGTTTGGGTTTTTGATTTAGTAATTGGAGAGGAGAAATCAGGTTGCTAAGATGGGAGTGATAGCAGAGAGTCTAGAGCAGAAGGCTGAGGGTGAGGAACTATTGGAGAAGCATAGTACAGGATGTGAGCAAAGGAGGGAAAAGGATTCCACATAGGGAAATTTCCCCCTTTTGAGAACTTGCCAAAGTTAAAAATGTCACGCAGAATTTGAGGATCTAGAGAACCCTCTGGGGGCCATAGTATTTGGTTGTCTAATTGGTAATATGGCCAATGCTGTGTACTGAATTTGATGAGGAGTTTGGGTTCCACCAGGCAGCCCCTGTATGCTCACATTCACTTGACTTACACAAGAAGTCGGCTTCTCCCCGACACAGCCGTGGCTGTTTGTGCCTTTGATAGTCCTCTAGGCAAACATAGTAATCTAGGCTAGCCAATCTGAATCTGTCTCGCGTGTCCCTGCATCCATAAAGTTTGTTTCCATTATCTATGGTACAGAAGAGATTTAATGGAATTTTAGTGGGATCCTCTTCATCAGGGATATCTCAATAGGAAAGACCTATACCGAGCTGACAAATGTTTGGGTGGATAGATGGCCACCAGGTCTCTAAGGGGGCTGTATGCGAGATAGACCATACTTCTTGTCTAGTAGGATTTGTGATCAGCCATTGCTGCTGAACGGAATGATGAGGGTTAGAACTACTGGTGGCCAAGGGGAGAGTCTATAGTCTTATCCACATAGCGAATACGCAATTTGAAATGGTTAGCAGGCTTTTCCAGTTTCCAACAAGAGTCTGGACACAGCGAAGGCTTGAGATGAGAGGCATGGATCCAAAAAGTGATTCCGTCTACTTTTACCGCTTTAGGTTTTATAAGTAGCACCTGGTATGTTCCTTTCCAGTGGGGTTCCAGGGATGACACCTGATGTTGTCTTATGTAGACGAAGTCTCTTACTTGATATTGACTTACAGTCCCCTCCTCCCAAGGTTGGTAGGCAGTGGCCAGCTGTTTCCACAGGTATGGCTGAGTTCTTTCAATGACTTTAAGTCTGTCAAGCAAGGGGGTGTTGAAGTGATCGTTAGGCCTTAGAGTTGGGGTTAGGTTCCTTACTGGATGATGGGCATCATAGAGAATTTCATAGGGGGTGAGGTTACACAAAGAAAGAGAGGGATTATTTCTCGCATGAAACAGTGCATAAGGCAGGAGCATAATCCAATCTTTTATGCCGGGCTCTAAGCTTAATTTCGTTAAGGTCTCTTTAATGGTTCTATTTATTTTTTCTACCTGTCCTGAGCTCTGGGGTATATAAGCATAATGTAACTTCAAATTAATCCACAGGGTCCCAGTGAACACCTGACTTACCTGAGCCATGAACACCAGTCCATTATCAGACCCTATTGCCTTAGGCAGACCGTATCTTGGAGAAATATCTTTCAGGATCTTCTTGAAAACCATTTGTGCAGTTTGGTTGTTTTTGTGTGTGTGTGTGTGTTTGTGTGTAAGGCTTCAGTCCATCCTGAAAATGTATCTACAAAGACTAGGAGATATTTAAGTCCATTCGTTGCTGGCTTAATTTCACTATTGTCCACTTCCCAAAATTGTCATTTTCTGGTTCCTCGTAGGTGCTTTCCTCTAGGAAACTGGAAGGGTAAGCATTAACCAATTGACGGACTCGACAGGCTTTTGTTACCCGTTCAGTTATTTCCTTTCGCTGTGAGTCGGTTAGTGGAAAACTCTGTTCTTAATCCTACAGGAATGCCTGCAGTTTCATTGAACCAAGGTGAGTGAGTTGGTGTACATTTTTAAAGTAGTGTAGGGCTTTCTGTAATTGCAGCCTGAGCTCTATGAAGTTGAGGCGTTCAGTGTCAGTGTCCATAGATGTTATCAAAAACTTCCTGGTGATCAGGGGTCCATTGGAATTGGGCATCTCCCATTAACACCGGGTATAAAGGAGCAGCTAAAGACGCAAACCCAGGTATCCATAACCTGCAAAAGCCAGCAGTCCCAAGAAACTCTCTGAGTTGTCTCCTGTTAGATGGGGGTGGTATCTACACAATGGTTTGTTTTCTGGGCTCAGTGAGCCATCGTTTACTGCCCCTAAGGTAACAGCCCAGGAAGATTACTTCATGCTAGCAAATTTGGGCTTTTTTGGCCGAAACTCTATACCCAAGTTGAGCAAGCTCATATAATAGTGCTTGGGTCCCAGACTCACAGTTTTCCTTGGTGTTGGCTGCCAGTAGCAGGTCATTCACGTATTGAAGCTGGGTGATTTGGGGTGCATAGTTCTGAAATTGCTGAGATCTCTGTGGAGGGCTTCATCAAAGAGAGTGGGGGAGTTTTTGAACCCCAGTGGGAGTCTAGTCAAAGTTAGTTGACCAGACGTTCAGGTTTCTGGGTCTACCCACCCAAAAGCAAACAGCAACTGACTATCTTTATGCAGAGGCAAGCAAAAGAAAGCATCTTTTAAGTCCAGAACAGTATACCATTTCCGCTCAGGGTTCAGAGTGCTAAGCAGATTGTACGGATTAGGTACCGTGTGGTGAATGTCCTGCACTCTGTTGTTGATCTCTCTTAGGTCTTTAACAGGACAATAGTCCCCGGTTCCTGGCTTTTTTTTTTTTCTAGTAGCAGGGGAGTGTTCCAGGCCAATTGACAGGGCCTTAGGAGCCCTAAGTCCAGATATTTCTGAATATGGGGCCTTATCTCATCTTTAGCTTTTTTTGCTTAGAGGATATTATTTGACATTGATTGGGGAGGCTGAGGTTTTTAACTCCACTGTTATTGGAGGTTGTTTCACGGCCAGGCCTAACCCAGCAGTTTTTGCCCAGGCATCTGCATAATCTGTTATCCATTTCTGGTGTAGCTTGCCTGTTTGATCAGTCTTGGGGGGTGTGAAGAGTGGATGTTCATCTTCTACTAATATAGTTAAAGCCGTGACTATAGGAGTTTTTACTGAAGAATTTAGAAATTTCATTTGGGGGCCTTCAGGGTTAAAAGTTATTTAGGCCAAGAGCTTGGTGAGCAGATCTCTGCCCATCAATGGGTCCAGGCATTCCTGGATTACTAGGAAGGAGTGATAGATTTTTCCTTTCCCAAGGTCCATGGTCCTCTTAGTAGTCTAAGCCCGATATTTACTGCCATTAGTTCTTTGAACTACAGACCTTTTATTTGATAGAGGGCCCAATGGGGCCTTAAGGGCTGAGTATACTGCTTCTGTTTTCATTTCAAAGTTTACTGGGGTCCGCTACACTTCAAAAGTTACCCTGAGCTAGGGGAAGTGATCTGAGCCCCAACTTTTTCAGTCATGCTCCAGAGTCAGAATGGCTGGTTGGCGTGGCTGTCTCTTTATAGGGCACTCTTAGGCCCAGTATCCTTTTTTTTTACAGTAGGCACATTGATCTGAGGCCAGGGGTGGCCTCTGGCATGGCCCCAGGTATCCCTTCCTGTCACCTTACGTCTTAATTTCTGGCCTCTTTCTTGTTGTGACCAGGATCTTGGTCAATCCCTTAGTCTGTCTTTTGCTTCTCTCATCCTTCCTTTGCTCCCTTTCTTTCTCCCTGTTTCTCTCTTATAGTATATTTTCTTGGCTTCTCTGACTAAATCTCTCTTTTAAATTTTTTTAATATCCATGGCAGCTTGCCCAATTAGGCCATCGTTACAGATGAATTTTGATCCGCTGCCTGAGGATCGAAAGGAGTATATCTCTTATATGCCTCCATAAGTCTTTCTAGAAACAAAGAGGGAGATTCATCAGGCCTTTGAATAATTTCTCTTACCATGGCCAAATTAGTTGGTCACCTAGTAGCCCCTTGGAGACCCGCTATTAGAGCCAGGCAATAATTGGACAGATGCTCTTTATCTTCAAAGGTGTTGGGGTTCCAGTTGGTTTGGATTAAGGGTAAGCTGGCTTTGATTATGTTGGGAAGTTGTGTTGGTCGCCAATCAGGTCCGAGGATTTTTTTTTTAGTTTCTTGGAGGTTTTTCTCTTATTCCTCTGTCATAAAGAAAGTCCCTAGGAGTTGTTGGCAGTTATCCCAAGTAGGCAGGTGTAAAAACGTTGGCGAGTTCTCTGAGTTCTTTTAGCCGGGCCAGCTTCCTCCAGGGAAGGAGGGGCTCTGTGTGCCACGGGACAGTCATCTGGATGGTGCTGGGCCATCCTAGCTTCTTTGAATGGTGGAGAGGCTGAGTCAGCAGCAGGGGAATCACTTAGAGGGTGTTGGGAGTTGGGGGATGAAGGCAGAGGGTAAGGAGGGGGAGGAGAGTCCAGTAGAGTCTTGAGACTCATGGAGAACAGAGGGTGCAAAGAGATAGAATCGTGGGGGAAGGAGTAGGAGCAGGTGCAGGGACAAGGAAAGGCTTCATCCTTGGAGGAGGAGATTTGTAGAGGTCCTGACAAGTTAAGATATATGGCTGTTGATCTGGATGTCTACGTGGCCCCTGCTAAAAGACAATATCTCGAACTTTTCAAATTAGTGCGAAGTAGAAAGATCCTTCTAGGGGCCATCCGACTACAAAGGTGGGTCATTCTGAGACACAGAATCTGCCAGATCCGGCATTTTACTGAAAAAGAAAGATTCTGAGTCCTTAAGCAGACTTTGGTCTAGTGATCAAGGGTCAGGAACAGAGGCATTGAAGTGCTCTGTCCCATAATGAAATATACACAGACAATAAAAGCAATGACACATGACACAGACAAGACAAGACAATAAAGACAGGCAATGGACGTCCAATACTGAGACCAGGACTGAGTAGCCGGCAAAACATGATGGGCTGGCAATACCGAATCCGAAACAAAATATCACTGAATCAAGGAGACTATTGTTCCTCGATTTCATGAGTTCATCCCCCAGGGACATGGCCTGTGGCTCTGTGACATGTGTGTCAGTCACCGTGGGAGAGAGCTCACGCTCTTTACCAATAGCCATTTTGTGAAACCCTAACCTGAATCCTGAAACCAGAAAGAGGGGCCTTATTTACCCCCAGAGGAGCCCTTTGGGGGTCTTTCATCTGCGGCTGCCGGATCTCACTGGGGCCACGAGATGTAAAGATCGGGCGAGGGTCGGTTGAAGAGACCACCAAGAGACTGTCTCATGCAACAGCAAAGGCTTTATTGGGAGTCCGGCATGCAAGGGCTCAGAGCTCTCTTGAATAGAGCAGAGAGCCCTGAGAACAGCTTAAGAAGTGCTTATATATTTTCCTTGGAGAGGGCAGGGAGGGAAGTTTATTGATGGGTAAGGGCGAGTGGGCGGTTTGCGTGCAACTGGTTGATCGAGTACATTCTGCAGTTTGGCAGTTGGGGACAGCACATTCTGGGAAAAAGAATAGCAAACAGTTCTCAAGATTTCAACAGTGTTTTGTTAAGCATACAGAAAATCAAGAAGTGACAAGTACCTATTTTATTAACCTTTCAATATAAGTATAAAAACAGAAATATAGGTAAGATTTGAAGCCCAGAAGTTCATTGGGCTCTTGATTGGTATACTTAGCATTGAATTACATTCTGTAGTGATGTCCCAGAAATATGGATATACAATGGCATAGGACCTTATATATTCTCGGAGGTCAATTCCAAAACACAGACTCTAAGGGGAATCACACCAAAGTTCAAGCCAAGGTGGACCCAATTATCTCTTCCAACCGCCACACAAATGACCACAATTAAAACCAAGACACTCCCACATGCCACTCATCTTCTTCCATATAGACACTCACCATAACTTCTGGCAAGAGGATTCCATGAGAGGCGCAGCACAAGACAGTGTTCCAAATAAGCTCCCTTTCCCCTCATTTGCCAATAGTCAGGGTGGCCTGGACACCCTCCCTGTGAACCAGGAGTTATCAAACAGGTCTGCCATTAATACAGCTCTGTTCTCCAATTTGAGGCCTACTGACTGTGGGGTTTAGATTCTTTATTTGAATTGGATTCATAAGAAAACCCAAGAACCTATGGGCTAGCATCTGCAGGGCTTTGAAGAACTCATTTGACCCAAAGGATCCCTATTCTCACTTGATGTAGGTAAGGAACCTTACAGAGGAATGTGAGGGACTTCATCCACAGTGACTGATTTTTGGCCATTTTGATTTTGGATCCACACATGGGATCATTCTTTAGATCCATCAGGTGCTGAGAATCTAAGCCACAGGCTCACACAGGACCAAGAGGCTGAATCAGACACATCCCTTTACAAAGCAATTAAGCAAAGAGCCACAGGTGATGCCCATTCATTTCCGTTTGAAAACTGTTTTCTTCAGGATTCAAAAAGGCGTGGCCTCAGGCAAAGAACTTACTGACATTCAGGGCAACAGAAAAATAGGCAATCAAAAGGCCCATTGCAGGGGTTCTCCACTGAGACTTTCCTGGTCACATTGATATCTGAGTTTTCTGAGATGCTTGTCATTCCCTTCAGCTATCCAGTACATGTCCATGTCACAGTGCTTGGAGGTGGTACATATCGTGGACTCAAAAGCATGAGCCTATTTTGGAGAGTGGCTAGATTTCAGGAAGAAAACAGGAACTTAGGAAGATAGCAGGTGTTGCCCATCGATATGGCAAGCCCTAGTGCATTCATAAATTGGGCAGGATGAATGCTGGGAAACTTTCTACTAGACAGGAAACATCCATTGATGCATTCTCTTTTTCTAATGTCTACAACCATGGACACAGTGAGATACACAGACATAGAAACACTCGCCTTGTTAAACAACTTACTAGAAACAGTTCACTCCAAACCAAACAAACCGACTTTCCTACCTATTCTCAGAACATGGGACAAAACCACAAACACACATCCACACCCACAAAGGCACCTCCTTCCCCCAAATAGGTCTCTCACTATCCGGAGTGTCTTCTGACTGCTGGGCCATACTATGTTCCCCCGATATGGCCTATCCTGTCTCAGATCTGGACTCCATGTCCAACTCTGTGAAGTGGTCAGGAGCCAGCTGTGAGCCAGTACCTGCTTTATTAGGAAAGGCCCCTCTTCAGAGTACTCCTGGCATTTGGCCATCCTCACATCAGTAGGTACCAAGAAAGACTGACTCTGTCCTTGCTAAATTGAATCAAGTGAGACCACTAGGACTGGGACTGGGACTGACTCTGTGTGCCTGGCTTCCTGCATCCCAAGTTCAGAGAGTTCCATTACCAAGGAAGTGAGGTGAGGTTGCATCCTTCAGGAACTGAATGAGGTCACTGCCTTGGCAACCACTTTGTCCAAACAGTTGCTTTCAAGCGTACCATGAGAAGGAGGCTTACCCTACTTTCTGTGGCACTTTCACAAATTAGAATGGTATATCAACCATAGGCACCAAGAAACAGCTCTCCACACAGGCCTGATTTGGTCCATCTTCTCTATATTAGGAAGAGAGCCTTTAGTCCGGGGAGCACTGCAGTGAACCTCTGCACTAAAACTATTAGCAAGCACCTGGTGGAGGAGTCCTCCATAGGTAAGTGGCGCCTTTATAACATCTGATATCCTGTTAAGGGAGATCTTTTCTGATGACAGAGATGTGGCCTGGGGAGGCTCACATATACTCCTTTCCAGGAGAGTAACGAGAATCTTTCTGTCCTCTGTTCTGTTCTGTAGGGAATTCCTCTGGAACTGTAGAGAGGGGCCGACAGGCACGCACGCGCTCCTACCCTGGAGCTATAGCAAGATGTTGCACTGTTCCACTGTTTTTCTGTTTAGGCGCTGGTTTTCTGTTTTTTGTGTTTTGTTTTGTCTTCTATTTTTTTGATTGTTTGTTTGTTTTTGTTTGTTTTGTTGTGTGATTTCAGTGGTAAAAACTTAAGTATTTTGGACGTAAAAATGGGTAATAAAGAGAGTAAGCCTGACACCCCTTTGGACTGTGTTTTAGGGAACTGCGATGAACTTTACCCCCCTTTGTTAAGCAGGATGACAGAAGCTCCTAGCTGGCTGCCTGGAGCACACCCATTGCAGAGGGCAATGCTTGCTGGGGACCTAAGAACTGAGCATCTCCCAGGTTAACAAGTGAAACTCCTTTAAAACCCCTTGTCGCTCCAGATCAAGAGAGTCACAACATTTGGCAGAGTCCCCTGTGTTTCTCCTTTGTTCGCAAAGCAATAAACCTCCCTTTTTCTTTTTCTCAAAACTCAGTCCTCATTATTAAATTGGTATTAATTGGCTTCAAGTTCAGGAATCGAACTTTAATTTGCAAATTTGGTACCCCCCCTCCTCCCCGGAACTTTGTGAGAGCTGTCTACTGGAATATTAGGAGATGAAGCATGCTTGGTGTGAAACTGAACAAGAGGAGCTAATCCTGTAAGTAAAAGGAAGGACTGAGGGACTCCCAGCAGCTGCCAAAGCCCTGTTGATTCAGGGAATTACCTCCTTCCTTTCCGCACTGTAAGAATTATGCCACCTCTGTCTTGTTAAAAAAGAGAAAAAGAAAAAGGGGACACTAAATGCAGTGAAGTCACCATGGAGACACTTTATTTTACATTTCAGGTTGCCCCTCTGTTAAAACATGTGGTCCCCCCCCCTGTGGATATCTATGGTGCACACTGGTGTAGGAGATTTTTCTCTTATCTGCTCTGGTTTAATGGGTTCTCTCTGACAGCCATAGTCTGGACCTCCTTTCTGTCTGTCTTGTGTCTTTGTATCTGGCCCTTTAAGACATGTGCAATAATGTGTTGATATTATAAATTGTTTCTTGGGAATGATCTTAGCTGAATGTGTGTCTAAATGATGATGTTTTATTTTAACAATCTGGTATCTGAATGGGTTTTTGAAGCATTGCACAATCTTGCAGTTAAAAGTCGGGTTTAGGTAATTTTTTAGTTTATGATTTCAGATAATTCATGCCAGAGAACTTAAATACTTAGGATGGAAAACTGAAGAACTCTACTTCCAAGTTGGCAAGTAACTTCCCAATCATACAGTCTTTTTTTCACCAATTTTGAATTGGATAGCCTGGGAAAATATCACTGTGTGTACCAGTGCATTAATTTGGACAAGGATAGTAAATCATAGAATGGTATCTGTTGACAAAACAAGATGTAAAGATATAAAATTTTGTGAATTGTATCTTAAATTTATGTCATAATTTTCAACATCTGAACCTCAAAATTATGGTTAAAATGCCTTAGGCCTGAGTTGTCTGCTCAGAATAGCAGTTTTTCCTGCTCCTTCCAGACCTCAGCCATGACTTATGTTGAAATGTAAATGAAAGAAGCCTGCAATCTTAGTAGGAGACTGATTTGAGGCCTAAGGGGGAAAAAAAAGGTAAATTGTATTTTATTTACT
This sequence comes from Callospermophilus lateralis, assembly GCF_048772815.1. Classification (NCBI taxonomy): domain Eukaryota; kingdom Metazoa; phylum Chordata; class Mammalia; order Rodentia; family Sciuridae; genus Callospermophilus; species Callospermophilus lateralis. The sequence continues at coordinate 445,373 of NW_027512513.1, read as the reverse complement.
AATTACTAGCCAGTCACTTTTTCTAGGACTCTTTTTTTTTTCCTTAGATACTTTTTTTTTGAGCTCATGATTTTGAGCATACAGACCTAGGTTAATGTTTTTCAGATCAGTTCTATCTTTGACCAACTGTAGACATTTTGAAACATTGCAATGGAGATTTCACCTGAGAAAAGCTACAAGGCCTTTACTATTATTACGTGTGCACACTTTTGTTATGTGTTGTATGTCTATATATACATATGTCCGTATATCATATATATGATACACAAACTAACATATACAAGGAGTGCTCATAAAAAAGCGCTCATTAAAACAAATTTAAATAGGAGATCCAAAGATCTTTAATTCACGTGATTTAAATGTTTCAATTTAAATTGGATAAACAGATAAAAATCAATGTCTTTAAATTTAAGCTTACAAATTTTTCTAGGTGTTCAAAAATCTAATAAAATATTAATATCTACAAAATGTCTAATATGCCTTGGTACTAGGACCTTTCCTTCAACATAAAAATGGTTTACACTGTCAATACATTTCTCTAATATTTTGATAAATAAATAAAGTAAATTTGATTGGGATTACTCATTCATGAGTACTTTTGTTAGATATCTGATTGATTTACTAAGGTCTGAATAAGTTTTTATTAAAGTCTGTATAAGAATATAAAAATCAGTCATGTGTTAATGAGACAGAAATTTCTTAAAACATAAGTTTACCCATAACGTTGTGTTTATTAAGTTTTATTTTCTCTAGAGCAAGCAACCATAAAAATTAAACAACTGATTAAATAAGAACTGTTATTTTAGAGCACTGTACTGCCATTTCTTTAAAAGCTAAACTTGGTTAATGTAGAAACATCAATGTTATTGCGATGCTATCAATGTTTTCATATCTTATATGTATTCAAGTCTGTAAGGTAGAAACTTTAAAAGAGCATTATATCAAGCTGGTGCTCTGAAGTTTTATGGTAAAAAAATATATTGGGGATTTATTTACCTGTTATCAATAAGATATGTAAACTTTTATGTTACTTTTTACATTGGGGAAAAATTTAAATGTATTTTTTAGTTAATGAGAGCCTAATCGATGTAAAGGTTAAAAACTTTCAGCCTTTCTTTAATTCATGTTTTAAATGTGATATCATATGGTGTTAGCTAATGTTCATGTGACCTCAAACAATTTATGTAAACTTTGTCAAATGATATTTATAAATAAAGATTATCTTTAGAACTAAAATACTTAAGATTTATAAAGAGCCCTGCCTTACCTGAGATAAGGCTCTGTGTCCCATCTTACTACATGTGAGAATGACTACAAAACCAGTAGGTCAGATAATATTTCTTTAAAGTTATGTTAAAAAGTTGGTTTTTTTAAGGTCAATATTCCTAGGATCTCAAACAGGGGATATAATGTATAACTCAGCCAAAAAATTCAGGGTAGCTATTACACAAGCTAAGTATTTTTACTTTTGTTAATTTTATTTTGAAATTATTTTATAAGTGATCTAAAGATTCTCTGTTACTGTTTTACAAACGTGTTGCTTTAAGAACACAACATGGGTTTATTCAAGATAATAAGTCATTACTTACAATACAGACAGAAAAATACAGATCCCAATTAATAAAAAGATAATGATATAGTTATAGACATTAAAGCCCAGTACTCTTAATATAAGGCTGTTAAAATTTATTTGCTGGATGTTTAAGATTAGGATTTAAAATTGAAGTTAAATGAAAAGCGCCAAGAAAACCAATATTTGGCTTTTGCCCTCTGAGTCAGTCTGAATCCAGGGAACAGGGAACTTCTCTAAAGAGCTTTGAAACTCTGAGCCACATAACCCCCTCCTGATCAGGGAGATTAATGAGACCACTGGAGAACAGAAAGCCAATCAGGGTATTTGTTATGAAGAGGAGAGTCATCAAAGAAAGGAGACATCCCTGATGCTTCCGAGGGAAGCCAAATGGTCAAGCAAGATCTGGACCCACCTAGCGCAAATGGCACTAGCAGAACTGAGAATCTGCTCTCAAGTTTCCCCAGAATTGACTCCCATAAAAGCTCAGCTGACTGTTAACAATAGATGGAAACAAAAGTCAGTTTGACTGCTTCATCTTAAACACTTGGAAAAGACAGTTAAGAACAAAATACATCCATTCCTGGGCATTTTAAATTATAATAATAATAATATAATTTTAAGGTATGCACTTTATGTTTGCCTCCCAAAATAAGTAAGACTGGTGGCTACAAAGAAGAATTCTCAGAAAGGAATGCGTGATACTTATAAAAAGAGACTATCAAGAAGACCTGCCACAGGGATAAGTTTTCAGTTTAAGGCCTACAGATATTCCTAACCTACACAGGTAGGCTTGGTTTTTGCTAGTACAATTATCCATCCCTGAGTAACAGAATTAAAGGTTTCTGTAAGAGACACAGAGGTCATACTAGTAAAAAGATTTTACAAGATCAGATGACTTTAAATTATTAAACTGTATCTTATGGGGAGGGACAAGTGTAACAGTACAAGTTAAGTTGACAGTCCGGATAACTGGGGATATTAAAGACTGGTGATGGAACTTCTATACAGTGACATGTTCCAGCTGCTGCAACACTTTTTCAGTACTCATGGTTTTTGTTTCTCTCATAGAAGAACCCATCCCCAGATGACTTTACAACCTGTTCTTTCCCAATCAGACTTCAAACCGAACTGACTTCTAAAAGGCAACTCATGTCCCTCAACTGACTTCTAAAAGGCAACTCATGTCCCTCATGCCATGCCCACTCATGTCACCCTGTCTCAGGTCAGAAGAAGAAAAAATGAGTGACACCACTCTTCTTAAAACAATGGAGAGAAAGATAAATAGACTATCAATATAAGTAATTAATTAAGTCAGGTAAAATCAGGGAGATCGGTTTTGGGTGAGTTCTAAAAATTTGGAGACTCTTACCTGAGGGATTAAAATTTTCTCAGTGCTCTTCCCGTAATCTATCAAAGATTTGAAAGGAACACAAAGAAAAGGGGGGAATGATAGACCCAACCTGATCTTTAATTTAAATTGGGAGCCATCTTGCCAAAAAGCCATGAAAAGATAATTTTGGCTTTAGCATAAATCACTTCAAATTCTAAACCTGCTTGGAATGCCTGCCCACGCCTGGAACTCACCCATGCCCGGCTCTCTGACCAGATAGCAGCCCTCTCTGAAACTTTAGTGACACATCATAAATATTTGCCTTCTCTGGCGAGACAACAACCCTCTCTGAGGCTCTAATGGTCTTCATGAACTCTGATGTAGGGACAGCAAAAAAAATGTAGACTGCCATTAGTGTGATGTTTGTCAGAGTTCTGTTATCTGTAAACCCCCTTTTGTGTAATTTTCTGGGCTATTAAGCTGCCTGTAGGAAAGCTGGGGTTGCTGTCTTATTCCCGCCATTTTGTGAGGGAGAGGCAGCACAGCCGGTGGAAATAATAAGCTTAATTTAATTTGATTTTAATTAGAGTCAGTGGTCTTTTCTTGTGTCCTGGTCTAACAGGTAATCACTCCAAAAACATGGAGCTCTGCTGGCCTAAACACTTCTTGAGAAACTTCCTCTGAGTTTGGGCACTTGAAATATATGTTGTTGTAAGGAGCTTATCTTCCTTTCTAGTGATACCATCAAAGCTGAGTCTGCATCTATGTGACCTGGAGGACATGGTTTCTTGTATTCTAATGAACATGAGGCAGCAGTGCTGAATTTTCTGTTTGTAGGTAAACTGTGGCCACTGGATGCTAAGTGTCTCCCCGTGTGGACTGTGAAGCCATTTGGTCATCCTCCACTTTTTGTGGTGTTTTTTGCTGCTGTACTGGGAGTTTGGTATATGCTTTATGAAATACAACGAGTTCAACTGGAACCCAGTGTTGGAGGGAGTTCTGTCACTTGTGGTGGGTCAGGGTCTGAAGGAGAATGCACCAACCAGGCTTTTATCTCACAGAGCTTGCCCCCTTGTCCTTAGAAATCTGACTCTGAACTTAGCCCAGAAACCTCTCCATATAACATGATGCCTTTACATAGAAGGGTCTGCTGGCTGCACCATGTCAGTCACAAACCATTTGGAAAGCAATGGCAAATCCTCATGGCCACACCACATATGTATTATCACACACCTACCCACCACTGCAATAGGCCCACTACTCAGCAGGCTCCAACTTACTGGCATCTTTGTTCTACACCATTTTCATGAAACCCGGTCAATCATGGCATTCTCTGGTACACTCATGATCAGCAACAAGACATCTAAAGGTTCTCCAGTGCCACCTGGTTAAGGGAATTTCAAAGATTTCATTGTATTTATCTAGCCATTTTTCTTGGATGAAGTTGGAGGCACTGTGGGTTTCAGTTTATTCAGGAACTATTAAATGTGAGGAAGCTATTTTCATTAAATTCTCTGGAGAAATCTCACAGGCAAGTCTTCCCATAGAGTGGTCAAAAGGTCACATGAAGCCAGGCCCATTGAGGTCTTTAATGTGACGTCCATGGGTGTTCTGACTGTCAACTATGGCTGCCAAATCTTTCAGAATAAAATCATGTGATATCCTAGCTGATATTCCAAGGCTCTGTGTAAAGCCACCCTGGTATTTGATCTCAGTTTCCAAGGGCGAATCCCATGCGTGGCCTCCTAAAATCTGAATGCAGTTTATGGCAATATTTCTCTGAGATCAGTTCCAGAACTCAGACTCTAAGGGGAATCACACCAGAGTTCAAGCCCAGATAGACCCAGTCATCACTTCCAACCGCCAAACAAATGACCACAATTAAAACCAAAACACACCCACAAGGCCCTCATCTTCTTCCATATAGACACTCATCATAACCTGTGGCTGGAGGTTTCCATGAGGGACTAAGCCCAAGACAGTGGACAAAATAACCTCCCTTGCCCGTCATTTGCCTAAAGTCAGGGTTGCCTGGACACCCTTCCTGAGAACCAGGAGTGATCAAATAAGCCTGCCGTAAATACTGCTCTGATTTTACAATTTGAGGCCTCCTGACTCTCAGGTATAGATTCTTTATGTGAATTGGAATCATGAGAAAACCCAAGCACCTATGGGCTATCCTCTGCAGGGATTGAAGAACTCATTTGACAAAAAGGATCCCTATTTTCACTTGATGGAGATCAGGAATCTTACAGAGGAAAGCGAGAGACTTCGTCCACAATGACTGCTTTTTTGGCCATTTTGGTTTTGGAAGCACACATGTAATTGTTCGTTAGATCCATCAGGTGCTGAGAATCTATTCAACAACCTCACACATGGCCAAGAGTCTGATGCAGACACATCCCTTTCCAAAGCAATTAAGCAAAGATCTACAGCTGATGCCCATTAATTTCCATTGAAAACCGTTTTCTTCAGGCTTCACAAAGGGGTGGCCTGAGGCAAAGACCTTTCTGACATTCAGGGCAACAGAACAATAGGAAAGCAAATGGCCCAAGGCAGGGTTTCTGGAATGAGTTTTCCGAGATGATCCCATTCCCTTCAGCTATCCAGTACATAGCCATGTCACAGAGCTTGGAGGTGGTACATGTCTTGGAAACAAAACCATGAGCCTATTCTGGAGAGTGGCCAGAATTCAAGAAGAAAACAGGAATTTAGGAAGACAGTGGTTTTTGCCCATCCATTAGGCAAGCCAAAATCCATTCATAAATTGGGCAGGATGAATGTTGTGAAGCTTTCTACTATTCAGGACACATCCATTGATGCATTCTCTTTTCTAATGTCTACAACCACGGACACAGTGGGATAAACAGACATAGAAACACTCACATTGTCAAAAGACTTACTAGAAACAGTCCACTCCAATCCTAACAAACCGACTTTCCTACCTATTCTCAGATCATTAGACAAAACCACAAACTCACACACACACCCACAAAGTCACCTCCTTCCCCCAAGTAGGTCTATGACTATCCAGAGTGTCCTCTGACTGATGTTCCATAGTATGTTACTCCAAAATGGACTGTCCTATGTCAGATCTGGACTCCTTGGCCAACACTGTGATGTTGTCAGGTGCCAGTGGTGAGACACTACCTGCTTACTCAGGAAAGGCCCCTCTTCAGACCTTCCTGGCATTTGGCCATCCTCACATCAGTAGTTACCAAGAAAGACTGATGCTGTCCTTGGTAAATCCAAACATGTGAGGCCACTGGGACTGGGACTGGGACTGCCTCTGGGTGCCTGGCTTCCTGGATCCCTAGTTCAGAGAGTTCCATCACCAAGAAAGTGATGTAGGTCACTTCCTTCAGGAACTGAATGAGGTCACTGCCTTGGCAACCACTTTGTCCTAACAGTTGCTTCCAAGTGTCCCAATTGATGGAGTCTGCCCCTACTTCTTGTGACACTTTCACAAGTTTGAATGGTATATAAAACATAGGCACCCGGGAACAGCTCTCCTCACAGGCCTGGAATTGTCCATCTTCTCTACATAAAGAAAAGAGAGACTGCTTCAGACACACCCCTTCATCCTGACCAGGTTGTTTGTCGTGGAAGATGACTTTTGCTCTCTCAGGTCCATCATAGCTTCCTATATCTTCCCCAGGGTTCATTTCTGCATGGACCTTTTTGTTTCTCAGCAGGTGGAAGATTTCTTACATTCCTGTATTGTAACACCAACTCTGTGCCTGCTTTTCTGTAAAGTTAGATTGAGGGAACAGAGTATGGTTAGGGTTAATAACATGTTTGATTTGGCTTAGGAATCATTCTGCTGGATGAATAATGTTTTGGGGAACCTGCGATATTTATAAGAATATATAGAGGGGAAATATATGTATGATAACAGAAATCTAGGAAAGATTTGAAGCCCAGAAGGGAATTGGATCCTTGATTGGGATACTTAGGTTTGAATTATGTTCTGCACATGTGTCTCAGATAAATCTATACACAATGGCATAGGACCTTGTACCTTGGATGATTGAATGTCAAAGAAAACATCCAGTCAAAAAAGGATAGTTGGTAGGATTAGGAAGATAGTTGGTAGGATTAGGAAAAATAGTGAGTATAGGATTTGGACAAAAAGTTCTTTAGCAATAGGGTTTCGGGTAGAGAGAAAATGTAAATGTCAGCAGATGTGAAGACTCAGTCACAATGATGAACTGGGGAAAATATGTAGGAAAGCAGATATCAATAGAGACATTAGAAAATCAGGCAAACGATAAAGTGATCGATAGGATTAGACATTTTCAACAGGCTTGAGTTTGAATAAATAATATTAGGAAGAAACAAATATGTAGTCACCAATAGGATTGACATTTGAGAGCATTAGGCAACCTGGACATGGGTGATGTTCATAATCAATACTCACATTCCATTTAGGCTTTGGTACAGTCGTGTGACTTTGCATTTTGTGGCCAGAATATTACTGTGATAAAATGTATATGTAGATCAGGTGACATGAGTATTTGTTGCACCATTTCTGAGAGCAATATTTTGAAGAGATATAAATTAGTATTGGGGGCACAAATAGGTGTACCATGTGTGTATGAATATAGAGAGAATGCATGAATAGACCATACTGTGAATAAATAATACAATTGTTTCCAAATTTAGAAATTGGAATAAATTGATATCCCAAAATACACAGGAAATCTTACATTGATATACATACATTCATTCCAACCAGTTATACATCTAATGGTAATATTAGGGTTGTAGTTTATCATAAAATGTGTGTGAGTTTTGCTTCCAAATTGATTATGGAAATCGAAAATAATGTGTTTGGAAAGAAGTCTCATGCAATAACCAGTCAAAAACAAGGAGGAATACATGTGTTCTGAAGCAGGAAGTGATTGAATGTGTTACAAATGTCTTTAAATTTGTGAACTTGTGGATGAAATGTATATTCTACGATGTATAAAAACTGAAGAAATAGTAATGTACCAGTGTTGAATTAAAATGAACATCAAAATACACATCATGTCCCATAGAAATCTACTTTCATTGATGTTAAATTGGGTCAGTAACTGTAGAAATATAAGGCTTTGTTTGCACCATTCACTGAAGTGAGTTTTCAGTTCTAGGAAACAAATATGTATTTCAGGTGGATGAATATTTCTAAAAACAATCTTATGAAAAGTTGATTATAAAACCACATACATGAACATGAGTGAATTATTTAGGGAGTGTATAATAAGACACATATATTTCATATTTTGAAAATATATATATATATATATATATATATATATATATATATATATATATATCACAGATACATTAGAAATTAGCAATATATATGCCAATCAAAATTCATCATGAAATATATATCATTCACAGATCCAAAAATATTAATTTTACTAAACATGGATTTATGTATAATGTTTTTCAACTAAGAAGCTCACTCATACTTTGAATTTTCAGTTCCAAAAATATTTAGGAGGAGTGATCTCTTCTCATACTTTGTATCTCCCAAGTTAGCCACCTCACAAAAATGTACGTGTGATACCAGGTAGGATTTTATATGTGCATATAAAAATACATGTGCTAAATTGGCTACAGAAAAAGGGAGACAGAAATTCACATATGTGTTAACTTTAAAAACACATGGAGGACTATTTCAACAAAAAATTAACAAGATTTATAACTCCTACCCTATATCATGCAAAAGGCAAGACCAACTATACGCCATGCCTCCTCTCAACTGCTTGTATTTCTATTCTGTTTGGGTTATATTTCTCCATCATATTAGGATTAGTAGTCAGAGTCTAGTAGGGTATGTGTTAGTGTCAGGGATTCAGTATTTTGAATGGAAAATTGAAAAATGAATCCAATGTGTATGTAAATATGTGCTACACAAAAATCTTCCCACTCTCATTCAGAACAATGCCTTGACAACACCTACGGCCCAAGTATGACACAATCAGAGGAGAAGAGTTAGGAAATCCATGAATACATATATAGAATGGAATATGATCAGGAGTTCACAACCTTGGAAGTGGTAGAGGAGTTTCCAAAAGTAAGGGACAGGGTAAACCCTCCACAAACATGAAGGTCTGCTGGCCTAGAGACTTCTTGAGAAACTGCCTGTGAGGTTGGGCACTTGAAATATATGTTGTTGTCAGGAGCTTTAGCTTCCTTTATAGTGAGACCATAAAAGCTGGGTCTGCATCAATGTGACCTGGAGGACATGGTTTCTTATTTTCCAATGAACATGAGACAGCAGTGCTGAATTTTCCATTGTAGGTAAACTGTGGCCCCTGGGGGCTAAATGTCTCCCTGTGTGGACATTGAATCCATATGGTCATCCTCTATTTTCGTGGTGTTTCTTGCTGCTCTACTGGGAGTTGGGTATTTGCTTCACGAAATACAAGGAGTTCAACGGGGACACAGTGCGGGAGGGATTTCTGTCACGTGTGGTGGGTCAGGGTCTGCAGAAGAATACAAGAACCAGGCTTCTATCCCACATAGCTTGCCCCCTTCACCATAGCAACCTGATTCTGAACAATGTCCTGAAACCTTTCTATGTAACAAGGTGCCTTTACATATAAGGGTCTGCTGGCTTCACCATGTCAGTCACAAGCCATTTGGAATCCAATGACAGATCTACATGGCCCCACCACAGATGTTTTATCACACACCTGCCCACCATTGCTCTAGGCCCACTACTCAGCAGGACCCAACTTTCTGGCATCTCTGTTAAACACCATTTTCATGAAAACCAGTCAATCAAGGCACTGTCTGGTATACTCATTGTTGGGAAAAGTATAAACAGCAGCCATACCCCAGAAAAAAACCCCAACATGGTGCCTAAGGACTTCTTCTTCCTACCTTCTTTTTTCTGCAGTGGTGCGAAATGTTTCCACCCGTGTGAACTCTCTTGCTGGCGCCAATTTGAAATCTCGCTGGTGGGAAACCTTAGCCCCAATAAGAACTAATTCCTGGGTTCCAGAGCTGATATCTGAAAGAACTTACCAATAAACGTTTTGCCTGCCATTTATCTAAGCCCTTCCATCTTCCCCTTAGTTCTATATAAGCACACAGCTTTTTGCAATAAAATTGGAATTCTCCCAGCAAAGTGCCTTTGCGTGGGAAGTTCTTTCATTCTGTTGCCCCGTGTGAGAATATGGGTGAGCTGTTTCTAACAAGAGCCCCGTCCCCTGCCCCGCCAAGACACTCCACCCTGGTCCACTCTTTTCAGATGCCGGCTTCCTGCACTCACAACAGATCTGATATATGTAAGCCTCCCCTGACCCTGGCTCTCCAACTCCCTTCAGGCTACCGCTGGTTTTGTGACCGTGATCATCTGGCACACTCTAGACGCCCTGTAGGGGGCAGGAAATTCCTGCCACTAAGACCTTTACTGGTCGCAGTGGACCCTCTGGTGATCCGTTTTCCTTTGGGGTGTGAGGCTTCTGAGTTTACATGAGAGGCTCTTTGGTTTTTCTCCTCTGCTGCCGCTGCCGCTGCTGGCTAGAGTTGCTGTTTGCTGCAGGGCTGCTGTGTCTGGCTGAAGCTGCCTCTCTGCTCGGGGAAAACTGAACTCCCGTCCTGGAACTGCATTCTGCCGGAACCAGAGTTCTGTTTTCATTACTGACTTTTTCTGCTGCGTTCGAAAACTTTCCTGACGTCAGGTTGCCCGTGGCTCCGAACCCATTGGGTCTCACAGATCGCACTTCACTGGTGACGACCAGGTAGTGCCCTCTGTATTTCCTCATGACGGCTGGTCATTTTGGGGACGCCCACCTGACCACCGTTCACCCTGAGCTTCCTGGAAGCCGTTCCAGCCCGGGTTTTCTCTTTGTCTCTCTCGCTTACTCTTATTCTCTCTCTCTCTCTCTCTCTCTCTCTCTCTCTCCTCTCTCTCTCTCTCTCTCTCTCTCTTCCTTCTCTCCCTGTGACAATGGGCACCTCTTCGTCTGTACCTGAAGCCTCACCTCTCAAATGTTTAATAAAAAATCTGGCCACACTCTCCCTCACACCAGACATCAAGCCCAAACTGGATAATGGAAATCATTGGCCTCCAGAAGGCTCCTTACATCCAAACCTTCTCTGGGATCTTTTTAACTACTGCCAGCATCTGAAAAAGTGGAGTGAGATTCCCTGCATTTAAGGTTTTAGCCTTCTCACACAGCACCCTGTCGCTGCTCCTCCTGCCCTCCCTCTCAGGTCCTCCTTGTTTGCAAACCCTTCTCTTCCCCTACTTCTACTCCTGACTTCACAGATTCTTCCTCATTCAGCCCAGCAGATTAACCCCCACCTTATCCCCCAGTCCTATCTGCCCCTTCTCTCCTGCTATACCCTCCTCTTCCTCTGCCTGATTTCCAAGGATCCTCAGCCTTCCATTTCATCCTCCTCCCCTCCGCCCTCTTCTGCCTGCTCCACCTCCTCCTCTTCCAAAGAGACACTCCCTTCCCCTCCCTCTCCTATTGTCCGCCTCCTGCCTCTTTCAGTCCTCCTGTTACCAGGTCTAAGGGACTCCTTCCCACCCCCAAGACCATCGCACCCCTTCGTGAGGTAGCTGGTCCCGAGGGTGTCATCAGAGTCCACGTGCCCTTCTCCATGTCGGACATTACTCAGCTAGAGAGGAAGTTAGGCTCATTCACCACTGACCCCACCACTTACATTCGGGAGTTTCAATGGGTCCTGCAAGCATATAGCCTCACTCAACATGACGTCTACATGCTCTTGGCCAATACACTTCTCCCTGAGGAAAGGCAATGGGTCTGGGAGATAGCCCAAGCCCATGCTGATGAAAATCATAGGACCAATCCTAACCACCCCACAGGCCCTCATGCTGTCCCAGAGCAGGATTCTCTATGGGATTACAACACCCCTGAAAGTTTACAGTCTCGTGACCTTTTTACATCCTGCCTCTTGGCGGGCCTGAAAAAGGCCATCCGTAAGGCTGTTAACTTTAAAAAGGTGCAGGAGGTCATTCAAAGGAAGGAGGAAACACCTTCAGAATTCCTGGATAGACTAACCAAGGCCCTTCAACAGTACACAAACCTCAACCCAGAAACCCCTGATGGCCGTCATGTCTTAATGACATATGTTCTGGCCCAAAGCTACCCTGACATTAAAGCCAAGCTTAAAAAGCTTGAACAGGGCCCTGCTACTCCTTAGACCAAAATCTTCATTTTCAAGGTTTTTTATGATAGAGAGGATGAAAGTGAATGCCGTAGGCAGAGGGCTGAAAATGCCAAATTCCAAATGTTGGCCCAGGTCATTCAGAGAAGGCCATCACCACGCCATCCCAATATGACATCCCCGGGAGCTTGCTTCAAATGTGGTAAGGAGAGACATTGGGCCAGGGATTGTCCTTCACTGAGGACACCGTACAACCCCTGCCCAAAATGCCATCAAAGGGGACACTGGGGGGCAGACTGCCCAACAACCCAAAAGGAGATTGTTCAGCCGCCCGGCAACCACAGCCTCTCTTGGGATTGGCAGAGGAGGATTGACTGAGTCCTGGGCTTTCCCTCCAGACTATTACCATCAAGAATCAAGAGCCTAGGGTTACCTTCCTGGTGGATGGATGCTTCATTACCTTCCTCTTGGATACTGGTGCCGCTTTATCAGTCTTAAGGGAGTATTGGGGTTCTACCACACCCTCAAAAACTCCTATTGTCAGAGTAGGAGTTAAACAGATTTTACCTCAAACCCCCCCATCATGTTATATGCAGGGATCCCTTTTGTCCTTCACTCACTTCTTTTTCGTTATGAGCCATTGCCCCATTCCCCTCTGGGAAGGGACATACTCTCACTATGAAAAGTCACCATTCACATATCACCCCACACCTCTCCTACCTCTCATTTCCTCATGATGTTCCTAGGGGCAGATACACCTCCTTCATGCACTCCTCCATGACTCTCTAAACTAGTTAAGCCTGAGGTTTGGGACACAACTACACCCTTTATGGCTAAATGCAGTCCTATTCATATTGTCTTACGGGACCCTTCAAGATATATTAGTCAACCACAATATCCACTCACAACCACAGCCCTCCTCGAATTAGAACCCATCATCCAGGATTTATTACGAAAGGGGTATCTTAGGCCTACACACTCTCATTTCAACACCCCCATTCTGGCACTTAAGAAACCTAACGTGTCCTACAGGCTGGTTCAAGACCTTCTCCTTGTCAACTCCTCTGTGGTCCCCATCCACCCGCTAGTGCCCAACCCTTACACCCTCCTCTCTCAGATTCCTGCCACTACTACCCACTTCTTGGTCCTAGATTTAAAAGATGCATTCTTTTCTATTCCCTTGTTCTCAGAATCTCAGAATATCTTTGCTTTTACGTGGACTGACTCTCACATCCACCATTCTCATCAGCTTTCCTAGACTGTCCTCCCACGGGGATTCAGCCCCCATCTCTTTTGCCAAGTTCTTGCCCAGGACCTCACATCCTTTCACCGGACCTGTCCTGACTCTATTCTCCTTCAATATGTCAATGACCTTCTTCTATGTAGTCCCTCTGGGAACACTCTCAATCCCACACCGCTCAGCTTCTTAATTTCCTAGCAGACAAGGGATATAGGGAGTCTCCCCACAAGGCACAGGTTTCCCAGTCTTCTGTCACCTCTCTTGGTTTTTGCCTTACACCCGGGAAAAAGGAAATAACACTGGATAGGAGGCAACTCCTCTCTGATCTTCCAGTGCCCCATATGAAAGCCAAAATACTATCATTCCTAGAAGTAGCAGGTTATTTTAGGGCCTGGATCCCAAATTATTCTCTTCTATCCAAACCCCTGTATGACCTAGCAAATGGACCCCCTAGTGAATCTCTTGTCTTCTCCCCCATCTACCACTTCCGCAGGCTTCAGCAACTCCTCTTAAAGGCACCTGCCCTTCACCTTCCTGATCTTTCAAGACCATTTCATCTATATGTGCATGAAAAAGGGGGGCAAGCACTTAGGGTCTTAGGTCAAAACTATGGGCCTACATTTGCACCTGTGGCATATTTTCCAAGAAACTAGACTCTACCATTCGTGGGTGGGCCCCTTGCTTAAGAGCTCTGGTTGCTGGACAAATTTTACACAAAGAAGCCTCTAAGCTGACTTTTGGGGCACCTTGAACTATCCACTCCCCACATCACTTGAAAGATCTTTCAGCTTATAAGGGCCTTCAAACCCTTCCTCCATCCAGAGTTCTGTCGCTCCTCACTTTCTTTCAGGAAAACCCTAATATTACTTTCCTCCCATGCTCTGCACTGAACCCTGCCTCACGGCTCCCAATGACTCCCACGTCTAACACACCAACTCATAATTGCTTGGAAACCTTAGATGATTTCCTCCGCTGTCATTGTTCCATTTCTGAGGAACCACTCACCAAGCCTGACCTTATCTGGTTTACTGACAGCAGTTCCTTTAGGCAGAACGGCACTCATTACTCTGGATACGCTGTAGTTTCAGCCACTGAGATTATAGAGGCCAAAGCTATGCCTTCAGGAACTACCAACCAGCAGATTGAACTTATAGCAGCCACTCGTGCCTGCCTACTAGCACAAGGCAAATCCCTCACCCTCTATACTGATTCAAAATATGTCTTCCAGATCTTATTATCCCATGCTTCAATATGAAAGGAGCGAGGCCTACTTACCACCAAAGGTAATGCGATCACTAATTCGGCTCTTTTAACCAATCTGATAGAGGCCTCTCACTTACCCACCCAGTTGGGAGTTGTCCATTGTAGGTCACATCAGAAGGATGGCTCTCTTATCACTGAGCGCAATGCCAAAGCTGACCAGGCGGCACGAATGGCTGCTACCACTTCCAATTATGGCCCCCATGGGGGACATATTATGGCCACTTTACACAGCTCATCTGAAGCCCCTACTTCTTCCAGTAAGAACAAAAATCTTTTCAAGTTCCTTCATACTCTACACCATTCCAATTCTCAGTCTTTGACCCTTTTTTTACAGAGCTTCTTCTCCCTCAACCCTTCTGACATAGCCATGCTAGAGAATATAGCCTCTAATTGTCAGATCTGTCAGCGGACCAAACCTCATACTCCTTTAAGGCCCAAACCTTTCCCTTTCCACCAAGCCCGGAGACACATTCCCGCTGCTGACTGGCAAGTAGACTTCACCAACATGCCCACAGTATGGCACACTAAATACCTCCTTGTCTTTGTGGACACTTTCTCTGTTTGGGTTGAGGCATTTCCCACTTCCAATAAAAAGGCTTCCACTTTAGCTTCAATCTAACTGACAGACATCATCCCCAGGTTTTGTATGCCGACTTCCCTACAATATGACAATGGCCCTGAGATTATTTCTAGGATCACAAAAAAGGTCTCTCAAGCCCTCTCTTTCAAGTGGCATTTCCACTGTCCATATTACCCCCAGGCTTCAGGGAAAGTGGAAAGGGTAAATCGTACTCTGAAGGAAGTCCTTACCAAATTGACAATGGAATTAAACTTAGACTGGGTCAAAATCCTTCCCTTGGCTTTGCTTCGAATCAGAGCTCTCCCTAAGAAACCATCTTTACTGTCTCCCTTTGAGATAATGTATGGAAGACCTCTTATACCCCCTGGGTTGGTCATTTCACAAGGACATCTCACCCGAGATTTGTCTTTGCCTCTCTTGTTACATCTCTGCTCGGAACACTGGAAATATCAGAACTGGCTTCTTCAAGACCCAGTCTCCTCTCCAAACACTCCTCCCTTAACATCTGGGAGTCTAGTCTATTATAATACCCCAGAGGAGAAAGGGACTCTTGCACCAAAATGGGAAGGCCCCTATCCTGTCATTCTCTTTACCCTTACCGCCGCCAAACTCTCCTTATCAGACAACCATCTCACTCCCTGGATTCCCATTTCTAGGTTGAAGCCATATCACCAGGAGGCCCCACCTGCTGACGACAGGACCACCCCAGAGGAACTCCAAGAATCACCTCCTGAACCTCCCCTTTACTCCTGCTTTCCACACCCATCTCACCCATTTAAGTTGCGGCTCACACGGTGTTCCCTGCAGCCCAATTCCTCTTAAAGAAGGCACAATGAGCTCTCCCAACACCCTAGTCTTCTCTAACTGCTTGTTTTTTTGTGCTCTGCTTCTTTTCTGTGCTCTGTTGGGACTTGTCTTTACCCTCCTAACCTACCATGTATTTATTCACTCTTCGGGAACGATACTCAGAACATGGCATGCAGAAGGTCCGCGCAGTGGATGCAACTACTTGCTTCATCCACAACTGCACCTCTATTCCCCTAAAATTGTCACCTTCAAGGACCTTCGTCCCTGGTAGCTGGAACTGGCCTTTCATTTGCTTCCTTTTTAATCAAACCAAAGACTATTGTCATTGGTGGCCTGAGATATATAATGGGTGTCCCTATTGGTCATGCAGGTTCCATGATGAACGTGGTAGCTGTTCTTACCACTCACTTGGCTACCCTGAAGGGTGGACTTCTAGTTACCTAAAGTGGCATAAAGGCTCTTCATCCGATAACAATGGATCATATACTTCAGATACACCTGACCCCAAGGCCAAACGTTGGGGCTATGTTGAGTTTGCTGTCTATGCTCGGACAACCTCAGCCAGACCCACAGGGTGGATGACTGTTGGCCGCACCCTGATTACGCCACCTAAGGCAACCATCCAGGTAGTCGAACACATTAAGGAGTCAGAATCAAAACTTCGAGATCTTATCCATAGCTCATCCAAAGAGGATTCAGAGCCTTCAACCCCCTAAGGTCCCCCTTCCACATGGCTCAATTTGCTACACCAAACTCTTCGATTATTAAACTCCTCCATTCTTTTGGTGCCTACTTCTCAGTGCTTTCTCTGTGCTTCACTTAGTCGTCCACTTCTAGCAGCGGTCCCATTAGTGGCAGGAAATATTTCAGCAAAAACCTACAATTTCTCTAAGTAAGGACAACCCCTACATGTGACACATATCCCACTGTGGGAAAGTTATTCCAACAATACTTTATTTCCTTTTATCTGTATCCACCTGCCAATAATGAATCCTTTACCCATTTGTTCCTTGAGCTATAGCACCCCATAGAGCCCTGCGTTTATGCAACCTGGACATTTCATCTGGTGTAATTGGTCTTTAAGTACCTCAACGATCAATGTCTCTGGCACCTGTATCTTGGTTACTGTAGTTCCTCTGCTTTCTTTGTATACTCCCACTGAATTCCGACAGTTGGCCCTACCTTCCCGCACCCATAGGGCAGTCTTTCTGCCGGTTCTGGTAGGCCTCACTTTAACAACCTCAGTGGCGAGTCTCGGTCTCTCTGGTGGAGCTATAGGTCATGCTCTATGGGCATCCAATGACGTGCAACAAAAACTGCAGGAAGCACTCGATACCACTGCTGAGTCTCTTGGCTCCTTGCAGTGGCAGGTTACTTCATTGGCACAAGTGGCTTTACAGAACCGAAGGGCAATTGATCTTCTCACTGCAGAAAAAGGGGGTACATGCCTATTCCTCAGAGAGAATGTTGCTATTATGTTAATGAATCTGGGCTAATAAAAAAAAAGTTGTTAAATTGCAGGAATTATCGACCCAATTGCTCAAACCTACCTCCTCCAATCCCATAACGAGGTTCTTCCAATCCTATCTTGCCATGTACTTACTACCTCTCTCTGGGCCCCTTATTGGGATGCTCCTTTTTTGTGCTCTCTTGCCCTGCATAATGAAGTTCCTTCAAACCCAACTGCAAAAAATTCGTAATCAAACTTTCAACCAGCTTTTGCTTAGGCACTACCAGCCTCTGATGACCGACGAACCCCCAACATCTCCAAGAGAACAGTTCACTCCGTGATGAAGCTCACTACCAGGCACGATGGAATGCAATGGACATCAGACAGTGGGAGACAACAAGCTCGGACAACCTCTTAATATGCCATCCTGGATTCTTGAATCTTTATGACCTTCTAAGCTTCCTCATGGCCCTTGGCCTCTTCTATGTCACTCCCCCAACATGGAACTTCTGCCAAAAATTGACCTTTGCTTTAATTTTTATCTTCATTCTGTTTTTATTCACTCTGATCTTCTTCAGGTCCTGTGGCACCTTGTCCAGGCAGCGCTTCCAGTATTTTCTAGAGTCTCTGTTACAGGACCAGTGGCTGATACCAACAATCTCCTCCATCCAGGACTGGTTCCATGCCATCGACAACTTGTGGCTTCAGGGAACTTTCATTGACTTCACCCCTACGGAAGTAGCTGTCTATAGCCACTGGGTTTTATTTCTTGCTGCCATGATATTCCCAGACCTGCCCCCCGAGCATTCCTCCCCTTCCCTTTCTAGGCCTCACAGCACCCCCATACAGCAGGAAGCAGCCGGATCTAAAAACGACGCCCCACTTCCTAAGAAAACAAAAAGGGAGGAATGTTGGAAAAAGTATAAATGGCAGCCATACCCCAGAGAAAAACCCCAACATGGTGCCTAAGGACTTCTTCTTCCTACCTTCTTCATTTCTGCAGTGGTGCGAAAAGTTCCCGCCCTTGTGAACTCTCCCGCCAGCGCCAATTTCAAATCTCACTGGTGAAGAACCTTAGCCCCAATGAGAACTAATTCCTGGGTTCTGGAGATGATATCTGAAAGAACTTGCTTTCAATAAACGGGTTGCTGCCATTTATCTAAGCCCTACCATCTCCCCCTTAGTTCTATATAATCACACAGCTTTTTTGCAATAAAATTGGAATTCTCCCTTTGAAGTGTCTTTGCGTGGGGAATTATTTCACTCATGATCAGCAACATGACATCCAAAGGTTCTCCAGTGCCACCTGGTCATGGAAATTTCAGAAATTTGTTGGTATTTATTTAGCCATTTTTGAAGGATGATGTTGGAGGCACTGTGGGTTTCAATTCATGCAGAAACCATTATATGGTAAGGAAGCTCATTTCAATGAAATCTCTGGAGAACACTCACAGGCAAGCCTTCCCAAAGAGTGGCCAAAAGGTCACATGAAGCCAGGATCATTGAGGTCTACAATGTCAGTTCCATGTGTGTTTAGACTCTCAACTATGGCTGCCAAGTCTTTCAGAATAAAATCATGTGATATCCTGGCTGAGATTCCCAGTGCAATCTCGAAAGCCACCCTGGCCCTCGATCTCAGTTTCCAAGGGCGATTCTCATGCATGGCCTCCTAAAATCCCAACACATTTCATGGCAATACTTCTCTGAGGTCAGTTTCAGAACTCAGTCTCTAAGAGGAATCACACCAGAGTTCAAGCCCAGGTGGATCCAGTCATCTCTTTCAACCGCTACACAAATGACCACAATTAAAACCAAAACACTCCCACATGGCCATCATCTTCTTCCATATAGACACTAATCATAAACTCTGGCTGGAGTTTTCCATGAGGGGTGCAGCCCAAGACAGTCTCAAAAATAAGCTCTCTTGCCCCTCATTTGCCTAAATTCACGGTGGCCTGGACACCCATCCTGTGAACCAGGAGTTATCAAATAGGCCAGGTGTTAATACTGCTCTGCATCTCCAATTTGAGGCCTACTGACTGTCAGGTATAGATTCTTTATATGATTTGGAGTCATGAGAAAACCCAAAAACCTATGGGCTAGCCTCTGCAGGGCTTTGAATAAATAATTTGACCCAAAGGATCCCTATTAACACTTGATGGGGGTCAGGAAACTTACAAATGAATGTGAGAAACTTCATTCACAATAACTGCTCTTTTGGCCATTGTGGTTTTGGGTGCACTCATGGCATATCTCTTTACATAAATCAGGTGCTGAGAATCTAAGCCACAACCTCACACAGGGCCACGAGGTTTATTCAGACACATTCCTTTCCAAAGCAATTAAGCAAAGAGCAACAGGTGATGCCCATTCATTTGCATTTGAAAACTGTTTTCTTCAGGCTTCACAATGGGGTGGCCTTAGGCAAAGACCTTCCTGACATTCAGGGCAACAGAACAATTGATAAGCAAAAGGCCGAAAGCAGGGTTTCTCCACTGAGACTTTCTTGGTCACACTGATATCTGAGTTTTCTGAGATGCTCGCCATTCACTTCAGCTATCCAGTACATGGCCATGTCACAGATCTTGGTGGTGGAACATATCTTGGACACAAAACCATGAGCCTATTCTGGAGAGTGGCTAGAATTCCGGAAGGAAACAGAAACTTAGGAAGATAGCAGGTGTTGCCCATGGATAAGGCAAGCCTCAGTTCATTCATAAGTTGGGCAAGATGAATGCTGGGAATCTTTCTACTATACAGGACACATCAATTGTTGCATTCTCTTTTCTAATATCTACAACCACGGACACAGTGGATACACAGACATAGAAACACTCGCCTTGTCAAACTACTTACTAGAAGAAGTCCACTCCAAATCAAACAAACCACCTTTCCTACCTATTCTCAGATCATGAGACAAAACCTGAATCACACCCACAAAGGCACATCCTTCCCCCATGTAACTCTGTGACTATCCGGAGTGTCCTTTGAGTGGTGGGCCAAACTATGTTCCCCCAAAATGGCCTGTCCTATCTCAGATCTGGTCTCCTTGGCCAACTCTGTGAAGTTGTCAGGAGCCAGCAGTGAACCACCACCTGCTTTCTCAGGAAAGGACGCTATTCAGATCTCTCCTGGTATTTGGCCATCCTCACATCTGTAGGTACCAAGAAAGACTGACACTCTCCTTGGTAAATCCAAAAAAATGAGCCAATGGGTATTGGACTGGACTGGCTCCAGGTGCCTGGCTTCCTGGATCCGAAGTTCAGAGAGTTCCATCACCAAGAAAGTGAGGTAGATCACTTCTTCAGGAACTGAATGAGGTCACTGCCTTGACAACCACTTTGTACGAACAGTTGCTTTCAAGGGTCCCATGAGATGGAGGCTGCCCCTACTTCCTGTGACATTTTCATAAGTTAGAATGGTATATAAACCATGGGCACTCGGGAACCGCTCTCCACCTAGGACTGGTTTGGTCCATCTTCTCTACATTAAGAAGAGAGAGGCTGATTCATACACATCCCTTCATGCTGACGAAGTTGTTTGCCATAGAAGATGACTTTTCTCTCTCAGTCTTTCATAGCTGCCTACATCTTCTCAAAAGATCACTTCTGCATGGACCTTTGATGTTCTCAACAGGTGGAAGATGCCCTACATTCCTGTATTGTAAAACTAACCCTGTCCCTGCTCTTCTGTAAAGTTTGATTGAGAGAACAGTGTATGGTTTGGGTTAATAACATGTTCAATTTGGGTTAGGAATATTTCTGCATGACAAATAATGGTATTGGGAAACTATGATATTTACAAGAATATATAGGTGAAATATAAGTATAAAAATAGAAATCTAGGGAAGATATGTAGCCCAGAAGGGCATTGGGCCCTTAATTGGTACACATAGCTTTGAATGATGTTCTGCAAAAATGTCTCAGATAAATCTATATACAATGGCATAGGAGCTTGTACCTTGGATGATTGAATGTCGAAGAGAACATCCACTCAAAAAGAGATAGTCTGTAGGATTAGGAAGATAGTCGGTAGGTTTAGAAAGAAGAGTGAGTATAGGATTTAGAGCAAAAGATCTTAAGCAATAGGGTTTCGGGTAGACAGTGAATGTGAAAGTCAGCATATGTGAAGAGTCAGTCACAATGATGAACAGGGGAAAATATGTAGGAATACAGACATAAATAGAGACATTACTAAATCAGGCAAAGTATAAAGTGAGTGATAGGATTAGACATTTTCAACAGGCTTGAGGTTGAATATATAATCTTAGGAAGAAACAAATATGTAGTCACCAATACGATTGACATTTCAGAGTGTTAGGAAACCTGGACATGGAAGGTTTTAGTAATCCATGCTCACATTTCATTTAGGCTTTGGTACAATCTTAAGAGTGACCTTTGCTTTTTTGTTCCAGAATATTACTGTGATAAAATGTATATGTAGATCAGATGACATGAGTATTTCTTCGACCATTTCTGGCAGCAATATTTAAAATATGTATAAATTAGTATTGGGGGTACAACGAGGTGTACCCTGTGTCTATAAATATAGAGATAATGCATGAATAGATCATATAGTTAATAAATAATATAACTGGTTCCACTTTAAATAATGGATTGAATTGATATCTGAAAATATATAAGAAATCATATATTGATATAGAATCATTCATAACAACTAGTTATACGTCTAATTGTAATCTTAGTGTTATGGTTTATCATGAAGAGTGTGTGAGTTTTGCTTCAAAAGTGATTATGGAAATCGAAAATAATGTGTTTGGAAAGAAGTCTCATGAAAAGACCAGTCAGACACATGGAGGAATACATGTTTCTGAAGCAGAAAGTGATTGAAAGTGAAATAAATGCCTATAAATTTGTGAACGTGTGGATGAAATATATATGCTATAATGTGCATAAACTCAAGAAATAGAAATGTACCAGTGTTGAATAAAAATGAACTTCAAAATAAATGTCATGTCCCATAGGAATCTACTTGCATTGATATTAAACTGGGTTAGTTACTGTAGAAATATTAGCATTTATATGCACTATTCACTGAAGTTAGTTTTCAATACTAGGAAACAAATATGTATTTCAGGTGAATGAATATTTCTGAGAATAATCTTGTGAAAATTTGATTATAAATCCACATATATGAACAAGAATAAATTCAGGGAGTGTATAATAAGACACATATGTTAAATATTATGAAATATCTGGAGAGTATATATATATATATATATATATATATATATATATATATATATATATATATATATATATATGCCAATCTAATTACACAGTGAAATATATATCATCCACAGATCCAAAAATATTCATTTTAGTCGATATGGATTTATGTATAACTTTTTTTAACTAGGAAGCTCCCCCATAGGTTGAATTTTCAGTTCCTACATCGTTTAGGAGGAGTGATCTCTTCTCACAGTTTGTATCTGCCAAGTCATGTAACTCATGAAAATTTGCGTGTGATACCAGGTAGGATTCTATATGTGCATATAAAAATACATGTGCTGAATAGACTACAGAGAAAGGGAGACAGGAATTCACATATTTGTTAACATTAAAAGAACATGGAGAACTATTTCAATTAAAAATGGACTAGATTTATAACTCCTACCCTACATAATGCAAAACGCAAGTCCAAAAATACAACATGCCTCCTCTGAACTGCTTGTATTTCTATTCTGTTTCGGTTATTTTTCTCCATCATATTATGATTAGTACTCAGAATCTATTAGGGTATGTGTTAGTGTCAGGGATTCAGTATTTCAAATGTAAAATAGAAAAAGGAATCCAATGTGTATACAAATATGTGCTAAACAAAATCTTCCCACTCTCATCCAGAACAATTCCTTGACATTACCTTCGCCCAAACTAAGACACAATTAGAGGAGAAGAGTTAGAAAATCTGTGAATATATATATGGAATGGAATATGCTCAGGGGTTTACAACCTTGGCAGTGGTAGAGGAGTTTCCAAAAGTATGGGACAGGGTAAAAACTCCATAAACATGGAGCTCTGCTGGCCTAAATACTTCTTGAGAAACTGCCTCTGAGGTTGGGCACTTGAAATATATGTTGTTGTCAGGAGCTTTAGATGCTTTCTAGTGAGACCATCAAATCTGTGTCTGCATCTATGTGACCTGGAGGAAATGGTTTCTTATTTTCCAAAGAAACATGAGGCAGCAGTGCTGAATTCTCTCTTTGTAAGTAAATGGTGACCATTGGGGGATAAGTGTCTTTTCATGTGGACTGTGAAGCCATTTGGTCATCTTGTATTTTCGTGGTGTTTCTTGCTGCTGCACTGGGACTTTGGCAATTGCTTCATGAAATTAAAGGAGTTCAACTGGGACACAGTTCTGGAGGCAAATCTGTCATGTGTGGTGAGTCAGCGTCTGCAGGAGAATGCACCAACCAGGCTTCTAACGCACATAGCTTGGACCCATGTCCATAGCAACCTGATTCTGAACATTGCCCGGAAACATCTCCATATAACAAGATGCCTTTTCATGTAAGGGTCTGCTGGCTGCACCATGTCAGTCACAAGCCATTTGGAAGCCAATGGCAGATCCACATGGCCCAAAAACAAATTTTTTATCACACACCTTCGCACCACTGCTCTAGGCACATTACTCAGCAGGTTCCAACTTACTGGCATCTCTGTTCTACACCATTTTCATGAAGCCGAGTCAATCAAGGCACTGTCTGGTACACTCATGATCAGCAACATCCAAAGGTTCTCCAGTGCCACCTGGTCATGGAAATTTCAAAAATTTCATGGTATTTATCAAGGCATTTTTCAAAGATGACGTTGGAGGCACTGTGGGTTTCAATTCATTCAGGAACCATTAAATGGTGAGAAAGCTCATTTCAATGAATGCTCTGGAGAACTCTCACAGGAAGGCTTCCCAAAGAGTGGCCAAAAGGTCACATGAAGCCAGGCCCATTGAGGTCTACAATGTGACGTCCATGGGTGTTGTGACTCTCAACTATGGATGCCAAGTCTTTCAGAATAAAATCATGTGATATCCTGGCTGAGATTTCCCGGGCTCTTTGGAAAGCCACCCTGGGCCTAGATCTCTGTTTCCAAGGGTGATTCTCATAGGTGGCCTCCTAAAATCCCAACAAAATTCATGGCAATACTTCTCTGAAGTCAGTTCCAGAACTCAGTCTATAAGGGGAATCACACCAGAGTTCAAGCCCAGGTTTTCTCAGTCATGTCTTCCAACAGGACACAAATGACCAAAATTAAAACCAAAACACTCCCATATGGCCCTCATCTTCTTCCATATAGACACTAATCATAACCTCTGGCTGTAGGTTTCCATGAGTGACGGAGTCCAGGAGAGTGGCCAAAATAACTCCCTTGCCCTCATTGGTGTAACATCAGGGTGGTCTGGACACCCTTCATGTGAACCAGGATTGATCAAATATGCTAGACGTTAATACTTCTATGCTTCTCCAATTTGTGGAAAACTGAGTATCAGGTATATAGTTTTATGTGATTTGCCGTCATGAGAAAACACAAGCACCTCTGCAGGTCTTTGAAGAACTCATTTGACCCAAAGGATCCCTATTCTCACTTGATCGAGTTCAAGAACTTTAAAGATAAAGGCGAGAGACTTCATCCACAATGACTGCTCTTTTGACCAATTTGGTTTTGGATGCACACATGGGATCTCTCTTTACATCCATCAGGTGCTGAGAATCTGAGCCACAACCTCACATAGGGCCAAGAGGCTGATTCAGACACATCCCTTTCCAAAGCAATTAAGCAAAGAGCCACAGGAGATGCCCATTCATTTCCATTTGAAAACTTTTTCTTCAGTCTTCACAAAGGGGTGGCATGAGGCAAAGATCTTCCTGACATTCAGGGCAACAGAACAATAGGTTAGCAAGAGGCCAAAAGCAGGGTTTCTCCACTGAGACTTTCCTGGTCACACTGATATCTGAGTTTTCTGAGATGCTCGCCATTCCCTTCAGCTATCCTGTACATGGCCATGTCACAGAGCTTGGAGGTGGTACATATCTTGGACACAAAACCATGAGCCAATTCTGGAGAGTGGCCTGAATTCAGGAAGAAATCAGGAACTTAGGAAGATAGCAGGTGTTACCCATCCAAAAGGCAAGCCGCATTCCATTCATAAATTGGGCAGGAAGAATGCTGGTAAGCTTTCTACTAGACTGGACACATCAATTGCTGCATTCTTTTTTTCTAATGTCTACAACCATGGACACAGTGGGATACACAGACATAGAAACCTTCGCCTTGTCAAAACCCTTATTAGAAACCGTCCACTCCAAACCAAACAAACCGCCTTTCCTACCTATTCTCAGAACATTAGACAAAATCACAAACACACACCCACACCCACAAAGGCACCTCTTTCCTCAAAGTAGGTCTCTGACTATCGTGTGTGTCCTCTGACTGCTGGGCCATACTATGTTCCCATCAAATGGCCTGTCTTGTCTCAGATCTGGTTTCCTTGGCCAACTCTGTGAAGTTGTCAGGAGACAGCGGTGAGCCACTTACTGCTTTCTCAGGAAAGGCCACTCTTAAGATCTTTCCTGTCATTTGGCTATCCTCACATCAGTAGGTAGCAAGAAAGACTTACTCTGTCCTTGGTAAATCAAAAGAAGTGAGACCACTGGGACTGGGACTGGGACTAGATTTGTGTGCCTGGCTTCCTAGATCCCAAGTTCAGAGAGTTCCATCACCAAGGATGTGAGGTGAGGTCACTTCCTTCAGGAACTGAATGAGGTCACTGCCTTGGCAACCACATTGTCTTAACATTTACTTCCAAAGGTCCCATGAAATGGAGGCTTCCCCTACTTTATGTGACACTTTCACAAGTTAGGATGGTATATCAACCATTGGTAACTGGGAACAGCTCTCCACACAGGCCTGGTTTGGTCCTTCTTCTCTACATAAAGAAGAGAGAGGCTGATTCAGACACATCACTTCATGCTGACCATGTTGTTTGCAAAGGAAGATGACTTTTGCTCTCTCAGTTCCTTCATAGCTACCTACATCTTCTCTAGAGATCATTTGTGCATGGACCTTTTAGTTTCTCAGCAGTTGGAAGATTTCCTTCATTCCTGTATTTTAAGACCAACTCTGTCCTTGCTCTTCTCTTATGTTAGATTGAGGGAACAGTGTATGGTTAGGGTTAATAACAGGTTCGATTTTGAATAGAAATCATTCTGCTGGATGAATAATGGTATTGGAAACCTGCAATATTTACAAGAATATATAGGTGAAATATATGAGTATGAAAACAGAAATCTAGGTAAGATTTGAAGTCCAGAAAAGCATTGAGCCCTTGATTTCGGTATTAAGCTTTGATTTATTTTCTGCACAGATGGGATACTTTGCTTTGAATTATGTTCTGCAAAGATGTCTCAGATAAATTGATATATAATTGCATAGGACCTTGTAACTTGGATGATTGATTGTAAAAGAGAACTTCCAGTCAAAAAGGAGTAATCGGTAGTATTAGGAAGATAGTCTGTAGGTTTATATAGGAGAGTGAGTATAGGATTTGGACCAAAAGTTCTTTAGCTATAGGGTTTCGGGTATACAGTGAATGTAAATGTCAGAACATGTGAAGAATCAGTCACAATGCAGAACTGGGGAAAATATGTAGGAATGCAGATATCAATAGAGACTTTAGGAAATCTGGCAAAGTATAGTTGGTTGTGAAATGTTAATAAAATAGGTACTTGTCACTTCCTGTTTTTCTGTATGCTTAATAAACCACTGTTGAAATCTTGAGAACTGTTTTCTAATCTTTTTCCCAGAATGTGCTGTCCCCAACTGCCAAACTGCAGAATGTACTCCCTCACCCAGTTGCACGCAAACTGCTCACTTGCCCAGACTCATCAATAAACTTCCCTCCCTGCCCACTTCAAGGAAAGTATATGAGCTCTGCTCTATTCAAATTAGCTCCGAGCCCCAGCATGCTGGACCCCCAATAAACCCTTTGCTTTTGCATGAGAGAGTCTCTTGGTGGTCTCTTCCCCCAACGCTCTCCCGACCTTTATATATGGAGGTTCCTTCGAGATCCGGCAGGGGCGGAAGAGAGACCTCAATGGGCTACTCTCAGGGAAAGTAAGGCGCCTCTTTCTGGTTTCAGGTTTCAGGTTAGGGCTTGGCAAAATGGCTGTTGATGAAGTTGCATGAGCTCTCTTTGACGGTGGCTGGCAGATGTGTCACAGAGCCACAGGCTCTGGGGGACGCCACAGAGGACTCGGGAATCAAGGAACAATAGTCTCCTCAACTCAGTGATGTTTTGTTTCAGATTCGGTATTGCCAGCCCATCGGGTTTTGCCGGCTGCTCAGTCTTGGTCTCAGTGTTGGACGTTCATTGCCTGTCTTTATTATCTTGTCTTGTCTGTGTCGTGAGAGTTGCTTTTACTGTTTGTGTATCTTTCATTATGGGACAGGTCACTTCAATGCCTCTGTCTCTGACCTTGATCACTGGACCAAAGTCCGCTTAAGGGCTCAGAATCTTTCTTTTTCAGTAAAACGCTGGACCTGGCAGACTCTCTGTGCCTCAGAATGGCCCACCTTTGCATTCAGATGGCCCCTAGAAGGATCTTTCTACTTCGCACTAATTTAATAAGTCAGAGATATTGTCTTACAGCCAGGGCCACATAGCCATCCCGATCAACAGCCATATATCTTAACTTGGCAGGACCTCTGCAAATCTCCTCCTCCATGGGTGAAGCCTTTCCTTGCCATGTCCCCGCTCCTACTCTTTTCCCCACGATCTCTCAAACCCTCTGCTCATCCTCCTCCTCCACCCTCTGTTCTCCCTGAGTCACAAGATTTGACTCTACTGGACTCTCATCCCCCTCCTTATCTTCTACCCTCATCCCACAACCCCCAACACACTCTAAGTGATTCCCCTGCTGCTGACTCAGCCTCTCCGCCATTGGAGAAAGATAAGCCAGCCCAGCGCACTCCAGATAACTCCCCTGCAGCACACACAGCCCCTCCTCCCCTGGAGGAAGCTGGCCTGGCTAAAGGAACTCGACAGCGTCAAATGATTTAAAACCCTGAAACTCCCGTGTTGCTCCCCCTCCATTCCTATGGGCCAATGATTGACAACGGCCATGGAGGAAAAATGCAAGCCTACCAGTATTGGCCTTCTCCTCTTCAGACCTATATAAATGGAAAAATAACAATCCTCCTTTTACCGAGGACCCAACCTGGCTCTCAGGTCTGGTTGAGTCATTGATGTTTTCACACCAGCCTACTTGGGATGACTGCCAACAACTCATAGGGACTCTCTTCATGACAGAGGAACAAAAGAGAATCCTCCTGGATGCTAGAAAACAATATCCTCGGACTAGATGGGTGACCAACACAACTTCCCAACATAATCAAAGCCGGCTTTCTCTTGAAACGACCCAAGTGGGACCCCAACACATTTGAAGGTAGGGAGCATCTGTCCACTTATCACCGGGCTCTAATAGTGGGTATCTTAGTGGCCGCTAGGCGACCAACTAATTTGGCCAAGGTAAGAGAGATTATTCAAGGGCCTGGTGAATCTACCTCTATGTTCCTAGAGAGAACTATGGAGGCATATAGGAGATATACTACTTTCGATCCTCAGGCAGAGGATCAAAAGGCATCTGTCACAATGGCCTTTATTGGGCAAGCTGCCCTAGATATTAAAAGAAAGTTACAATGCTTAGATGGATTACAAGATATGATTTTGAGAGATTTAGTTAGAGAAGCCAACAAGGTATACTATAAGAGTGAAACTGAGGAAGAGAAGGGAGCAAAGGGAGGATGAGAGAAGCAAAAGATAGACTAAGGCATTGACTAAGGACCTGGTCACAACAACAAACAGGCCAGAAATCAAGAAACAGAGAGACACAAAGGGATACCTGGGCCCACACTAGAGGCCACCCATGGCCTCAGATCAATGTGCCTACTCTAAAGAAAAAGAACACTGGGCCAAAGAGTGCCCTAGAAAGAGACAGCCACGCCAGCCAGACATTCTGACTCTGGAGGATGACTAAGAAAGTCGGGGCTCAGATCCTCTCCCCGACCTCAGGGTAACTTTTGAAGTGGAGGGGACCCCAGTAAACTTTGAAGTAGATACAGGGGCAATATACTCAGCCCTTAAGGCCCCATTGGGCCCTCTATCAAATAAAAGGTCTCTAATTCCAGGGTCTAAATGCAGTAAATATCAGACTTTGACAACTAAGGGGACCATGGACCAGGGGAAAGGATAAATCCATCACTCCTTCCTAGTAATCCCAGAATGCCCGGCCCCATTGATGGGCAGAGATCTGCTCACCAAGCTCTGGGCCAAAATAACTTTTAACCCTGAAGGCCCCCAAGTGGAATTTCTAAATCCTTCAGTAAATACTCCTATAATCATGGCTCTAACTATGTCAGTAGCAAATGTTCATCAACTCACTCATCTTTGTTCAAAGAAACTGCATTCATTCCTGAAAGATCAAGAACAGAGTTTTCCACTAACTGACTCACAGTGAAAGAAAATAACTGAATGGGTAACAAAAGCCTGTCAGGTCCATCAATTGGTTAATACTTACCCTTCCAAGCTTCCTGCAGGAAAGCACCTACGAGCAACCATACCAGGAAAATTCTGGGAAGTGGACTTTACTGAAATTAAGCCAGCAAGGTATGGACTTAAATATCTTCTAGTCTTTGAAGATACATTTTCAGGACGTATTGAAGCCTTCCCCACAAAAAAAAAAGAAAGAAAAAAGAAAAAAAAAAGAAACAGAGCAAATGGTTGTCAAGAAGATCCTGGAAGACATTTATTCTCCCCTTGACGACCAGTAGTCTTAACCCTCATCAGCCCCTTAAGCAGCGATGGCTGATCACAAATCCTACTGGAAAAGAAGTATGGTCTATCTCACATACAGCCCACTTATGGACCGGGTGGCCATCTCTCCACCCAGACATTTGTCAGCTGGCTATAGGTCTTTCCTATTGAGATATCCCTGATGAAGAGGATCCCACTAAAATTCCATTAAATCCCTTCGGTACCATAGAAAATGGAAACAAACATTATGGATGTAGGGACACGTGAGCCAGATGCAGGTTGGCTAGCCTAGATTACTATGTTTGCCCGGCAGAGTATCAAAGCCACAAACAGTCACGGCTGTGCGGGGGGGAGAGCAGACTTCTATTGTAAGTCATGGGGCTGTGAGCATACAGGGACTGCCAGATGGAACCCAAACTCCTCATCAAATTCTGTAAACAGCATTGGCCATATTACCAATTAGATAACCAAAACCGATGGCCCCAAGAGGGGTCTCTATATCCTCAAATTCTGCGTGACCTTTTAAACTTCTGAAAGTGCTCAAAAGGGTAAAAGGAGATTCCCCTATGTGGAGGCCTTCTCCCTCCTTTGCTCACATCCTGAACTATGCTTCTCCAATAGATGCTTACCCTCAGCCTTCTGCTTCAGACTCTCTGCTGTCACTCCCACCTCAGCAACTTGATTTCTGCCCTCCAATATCTAGATCAAAAACCCAAATCTCCGCCAGTTCTCAGACCATTGCCCCCTTGCTGAGGTAGCAGGTACTGAGGTACCACTCCACTCACTCACTACTCTCTTCTCCTGTCAGTGCCCGCACTGGGTCCCTCCAGGTCCTCTTACCAGCTAATGCAAAACTCAAACCCACTGAGGAGAACCCTCAGACCCTTATCCAAAATGTAATGAAAATGGCCTTTAATGTTGCTTTGTCATCACTGAAAACAGGTTACTAAAAATTTAAAGTCCCTCACAGGCTTTTTGGGATACTCACTCCCGTTTCCCCCTCTGTTCTATCTGTTCTACTGCTCAAATTTTTCTTGCTATTAAGATCCCAAAGCCCTCTCCCAATATTCTTTTACATCTCTCCTTCCTCATTCTCAGATCCACGGAAGTTGCTCTCATCCCTGCCTTCCAAGTCGTCCCCCTCTGTACCAGGTCCACAGAAAAGTCTTAATTAACCTTCTCCAGAAGTCTTCACCATGGCTGATTTACGACTTTCAGCAAAAGAGTCCCTATAAAAGAGATCACTGTAGATAAACTTCCTATTTTCGTGTTGCCCTGGTCTCCTTGGAAACTGGCTAAAAAAAACCAGCACTCCTAATCTAGACACACCCTTAATAGTTTTTCACAAAATATGTGAAAAAAAGGCCTCTGGCCTTGAGCTGGGGCTTCACAGAGATGGCTACATTTCTAAGATAAAGAAGTTACAAACTGGGCTGCATGGAAACAGCTGGCAGGTTGAAAAAAAAGAAAGGGAAGAAAAAGCTCTCCCCCACATAGTTGTCCTTGAAAAGTTAACTTGCCCCAAACTGAGGAAAAAACAGAAACGAAAACTGCTTTTTGTGAACTTCTGCAGACTGTGAACTTCTGAGCCCCTTTCCTTACGTGTTGTGTACAAAATTCTGAAACTACCTAAACTTGGGTTTCAGGGGATTAATTGATTACAACAGAAGCAATGCCCCCTGAATCTGGTTGCAACCAAAAAAGACTGTTTTCCTGTCTTTGGTGCTATCTTAGGTGCCTTGCCTTGTCCGTCCCTACAACAGTATAATTCTATATACTTAAACACTGTTTATGTTTTCATGAAATGGTCAACAGATGTGATTAATTGTGTAATGGTGCAGATGTTTCCCAGAGTGCTCTATCATGATGCAGGTTCATTTGAAGATCAAAGAGGGGGGCATAGAACACGGTTCCGCTGAAAACATATGTCCCTCACCTTAGCCATTCTATTACGAATAGTAGTTACTGCAGGGTAGGGCACGGGAACCATTGCTCTGGCCCATGGGACACAACAAATGACCCAAAGCAGCAATAGATCAAAAATTAAAGATATTAGAAACCTCCATCACAGCTTTGAACGAATCTTTAACCTCTCTCTCTGAAGTTGTTTTACAGAACAGTCGAGGGTTGGACCTCCTTTTCATGAGAGAAGGGGGCCTTTGTGCTTCATTGAGGGAAGAATGTTGTTTTTATGTCTACAATACTGGAGTTGTAAAAAAAATCTATGAGTAAATTAAAAAGATGCCTTGAAGAGCGACAACGGGAGAGAGAGAGGCCCAAG
The DNA here is from genome assembly GCF_048772815.1 of Callospermophilus lateralis. NCBI lineage: Eukaryota > Metazoa > Chordata > Mammalia > Rodentia > Sciuridae > Callospermophilus > Callospermophilus lateralis. The sequence continues at coordinate 412,880 of NW_027512513.1, read as the reverse complement.
AATGGTAGTTTGAGTCTTTTTTTACACAGTCCCCCTGGTTAACTACGTTTTTATCAACCCTAGCCAGTCCAATAATAATCCTCATATTATTGCTAACTATAAAACCCTGTTTTCTCAACCGTGTAATTTCTTTTCTCCAAGCTCAAATTGGACAAATTAAACTTATGGTAATACCCCACTAGCAGACATAGAATGTGACACCCCACAATGATCACTTTTATGATTAAAAGTAGCCAGAAGAAGAAGTGGGGAATGAAAGGTTAATAAAATATGTACTTGTCACTTCCTGTTTTTCTGTATGCGTAACAAAACACTGTTGAAATCTTGAGAACTGTTTGCTAATCTTGTTCCCAGAATATGCTGTCCCCAATTACCAAACTGCAGAATGAACTCCCTCACCCAGTTGAATACAAACCATCCACTCTCCCTGACCCATCAATGAACTTCCATCCCTGCCCTCTGCAAGGAAAGTATATAAGCTCTGCTTAAGCTGTTGTCAGGTCTCTCTGCTCTATTCAAGTGAGCTCTGAGCCCCAGCATGCTGGACCCCCAATAAAACCTTTGCTGTTGCATGAGATAGTCTCTTGGTGGTCTCTTTCTCCGGCACTCGCCCAAACTTTACTTGGATGATTGAATGTAGAAGAGAACATCTATTCAAAAAGTTATAGTCAGTAGGATTAGGAAGATAGTTGGTAGGTTTAGGAAGAAAAGTGAGTATAGGATTTGGAACAAAAGTTCTTTGCCAATAGGGTTTTGGTTAGAGAGTCAATGTAAATATCAACACAAGTGAAGAGTCAGTCACAATGATGAACAGGGGAAAATATGTAGAAAAGCAGATATCAATAGAGACATTAGGAAATCAGGAAAAGAATAAAGTGAGTTATGGGATTAGATATTTTCTACAGGGTTGAGGTTGAATGTATGAGCTTAGGAAGAAACAAAGATGAAGTCAACAATAGGATTGACATTTGAGAGCATTAGCATAGCCCAAGACAGTGTCCAAAATAAGCTCCGTTGCCCTCATTTGCCTAAATTCCCGGTGGCCTGTACATCCTTCCTGTGTACCAGGAGTGATCAAATAGGCCTGACCTTAATATTGCTCTGCTTCACCAATTTGAGGCCTACCGAGTGTCGGGTACACATTCTTTATGTAAATTGGAGAGATGAGAAAACCCAAGCACCTATTGGAAAGCTTCTGAATTAATTTGAAGAAATCATTTGACCCAAATGATCCCTATTCTCACTTGATGGAATTCAGAAACCTTAAAGAGGAAGGCAAAAGACTTCATCCACAATGACTGCTCTTTTTTGCCATTTTGGATTTGGATGCACATATGGGATCTTTCTTTAGATCCATCAGGTGCTGAGTATCTAAGTCAAAGAATCACACTGGGCCAAGAGGCTGATTCAGACACACCTCTTTCCAAATCAATTAAGAAAAGAGCCAAAGGTGAATCCTATTAATTTCCATTTGAAAAATCTTTTCTTCAGGATTCAAAAAGCTGTGGCCTGAGACAAAAACCTTCCTGACTCTCAGGGCAACAGAACAATAGGTAAGCAAATGGCCCAAAGCAGGGATTCTCCACTGAGACTTTACTGGTCACACTGATATCTGAGTTTTCTGAGATGCTCGCCATTCACTTCAGCTATCCAGTACATGGCCATGTCACCGAGCTTGGAGGTAGTACATATCTTGGACACAAAACCATGAGCCTATTCTGGAAAGTGGCCATAATTCAGGAAGAAAACAGCAACTTAGGAAGGTAGCAGGTATTGCCCATCAATAAGGCAAGCCATAGTCAATTCATAAATTGGGCTGGATGAATGCTGGGAAGCTTTCTACGAGACAGGACACATCAATTAATGCATTCTCTTTTCTAATGTGTACAAGTACAAACACAGTGGGATACACAGACATAGAAACACTTGCGCTGTCAAACGACTTACTAGAAACTGTTCACTCCAAATCAAACAAACCGCCTTTCCTACCTATTCTCAGAACATGAGACAAAACCACAAACCCACACCCACACCCACAATGGCACCTCCTTCCCTCAAATAGGTCTGTGACTGTCCGGTGTGTGCTCTGACTGATGGGTCATACTATGATCCCCCAAAATGGCCTGTCCTGTCTCAGATCTGGTCTTCTTGGCCAACTCTGTGAAGTTGTCAGGAGCCAGGATTGAGCCACTACCTGCTTTCTCAGGAAGAGCCCCTCTTCCGAGCTTTCCTGGCATTTGGTCATCCTCACATCAGTAGGTACCAAGGAAGACTGACTCTGTCCTTGGTTAATCCAAAAAAGTGAGACCACTGGGACTAGGACTGGGACTGGCTCTGGGTGCCTGGCTTTCTGTATCCCAAGTTCAGAGAGTTCCATCACCAAGGAAGTGAGATGAGATCACTTTCTTCAGGAACTGAATGAGATCACTGCCTTAGCAACCACTTTATCATAACAATTGCTTCCAACGGTACCATGAGATGGAGGCTGCCCCTACTTCCTGTCACACTTTCACATGGTAGAATGGTATATCACCTGTAGGCAAATGGTAACAGCTCTCCACACAGGCATGGTTTTGTCCATCTTCTCTACATTAAGGAGAGATTGGCTGATTCTGATGCAACCCTTCATCCTGACCAGGTTGTTTGCCATGGAAGATGATTTTTGCTCTCTCAGGTCTTTCATAGCTGCCTACATCTTCTCCAGGGATCATTTCTGCATGGAGCTTTGAGGTTCTCAGCAGATGGAAGATCCACTACATTTCTGTATTGTAAGACCAACACTGTCCCTGCTCTTCTGTAAAATGAGATTGAGGGAACAGTGTATGGTTAGGGTGAATAACATTTTCCATTTGGCTTAGGAATCATTCTGCTGGATGATTAATGGTATTGGGAACATGCGATATTTATAAGAATATAGAGGTGTAATACATGTATGAAAAAATAAATCTAAGTAAGATTTGAAGCTCAGAAAATCATTGGGCCCTTGATTGGGATACTTACCATTGAATTACGTTCTCACAGATGTCTCAGATAAATCGATATACAATGGCATAAGACCTTGTACGTTGGATGATTGAATGTAGAAGAGAATATCCAGTCAAAAAGGGATAGTCAGTAGGATTAGGAAGATAGTCAGTAGGTTTAGGAAGAAGAGTGAGTATAGGATTTGGAAAAAAAGTTCTTCAGCAATAAGTTATCAATTAGAGTGTGAAAGCAAATGTCAGCACATGTGAAGTTTCAGTCACAGTGGTGAACTGTGGAAAATATGTAAGAAAGCAGATGGCAATAGAGACATTATGAAATCAGGCAATGTATAAAGTGAGGGATAGGATTAAACATTTTCAATCGGGTTGAGTTTGAATATATAATCTTAAGAGGAAACAAATATGTAGTCACCAATAGGATTGACATTTGAGAGCATTAGGCAACTTGGACATGGATGATTTTAGTAATCCATATTTACTTTCCATTTAGGCTTTGGTACAATCATAAGTGTGATCTTTGCATTTTGTGTCCAGAATATTTCTGTGATAAAATGTATATGTAGATCAGGTGACATGCGTATTTCTTCCACCATTTCTGGGAGCAATATTTTGAAGACATAGAAATTAGTATTGGGGGTACAGAGAGGTGTACACTGTGTCTATGAATATAAAAAAAAAGCATGCATAGACCATACTGTGAATAAATAATATAACTGGTTTTATTCTAAATAATGGATTGAATTGATATCTGAAAATATATAAGAAATCTGATATTGGTATACAATCATTCATTCCAACCAGTTATACATCCATTGGAAATATCAGAGTTATAATTTATCATGAAGGGGATGTGAGTTTTGCTTCAAAAGTGATTATGAAAATCGAAAATAATGTGTTTTGAAAGAGGTCTCAGGAAGAGACCAGTCAAGAAAGATGGAAGAATACATATGTCCTGAAGCAGGAAGTGATTGAAAGTGAAACAAATTCGTATAAATTTGCGAACTTGTGGATAAAATATATATCCTATGATGTGCATAAACTTAAGAAATAGTAATGTACCAGTTTTGAATAAAAATGAACGTAAAAATACAAATCATGTACCATAGGAATCTACTTGCCTTCATGTTAAACTGGGACAGTAACTCTAGAAATATTAGGATATGTATGTACCATTCACTGAAGTTAGTTTTCAGTACTAGAAAACAAATATGTATTTCAGGTGGATGAATATTTCTGAGAATAATATTGTGAAAAGTTGATTATAAATCCACATACGTGAACATGAATGAATTTAGGGAGTGTATATAAGACACATATATTTCATATTTTAAAAATCTCGAGATTGTATATATATATATATATATATATATATATATATATATATATATAACAAAACACACACACAGACATTCAAAAGTAGCAATAGATATGCCAATCGTAATTGATCGAGATATATATATCATCCACAGATCCAAAAATATTCAATTTACTGAACATGGATTTATGTATAATGTTGTTCAACTAGGAAGCTCACCCATTGGTTGAATTTTTAGTTCCAGCAGTGTTTATGATAGTGATCTCTTCTCACAATTTGTGTCTGCCAAGTCAGCCACCTCACAAGAATGTACATGTGATACAAGTTAGGATTCTATATGTGCATATCAAAACACATCTGCTGAATAGGCTACAGAGAAAGGGAGATAGGAATTCACATATTTGTTAACTTTAAAACACATGGAGAGATATCCAAAATGGCGGCGGGTATGGAAAGATCAAGTCTCTGACCTCTTCAGCTGCGCTGGAATAGGGAGTCATAAACTGTCTAAATACTGTTTGCTCAGGATCACTAGGCAATGGTGCACTGACATGAATCTGGGGTGAACAGTCTGGGCCACGCACAACACACACCGAGCCCGGATCGGTTGCATTCAACCTCTGGTTTGCCTGCGTTTCGTGACTCAACACTAACGATCCAGCTGAAATAACTGGTCTGCCCTTCTGAACTTACAGAGGTAGAAGCCAACCTAGCCTTCATAGGCAGTGGCCAAAGGATTGAAACGGGGCATGGGAGAGACAGTCAGGACCCACCAGTTGCATCGGTCACCCGGCAAAGGGAACGAATGATCACCATTTACATGGGATACCACCATGGCATAGAACTGACGTCAAGGATGGAGGAGATAACTTCATTGAAACCAGCGCGACAGGTTTGTAATTCCCTAGCCATCTCTCTCCACACAGCAGGGAATCCTTAAGGGCCCCTCCCAGCTCTCCCGTAAGGGTCCCTCTCAGCTCTACCATGAGCGTGATAGCCAGACCGAGAAAATCAGGAGTGGCGCGGGACTTGTGGCACAGAACTCCAGGCTACCGCTCCCACCAGTGCTGACAACTGAGTTCTCTTGCACCAGCTACTGGGGCGTGGCTCCCGGAGGGCAAACAAATTCGCTTGGGGATCTCAGCCCCAAGCTCTACAAACTTAGGGTCTGAGGGAAGCAAACCGGGAGAGTGTGCCCAGGTATTCATAAAAACAGGTCTCCCAGGAGCAGCAGACCTGGCGTGTTGCCAGTATTGTGGTGAGCGTCGCAGGTGAGCAGGGCATGGCTTGAGGAAACACAAGAGAAGGCCCTAGGGTGTCAGGATTGGACACCCGCCCAGTCTGGAAGGAAGAGCAGCTGCATAGTGATTGGTTCCCACCTACTGAGAGGAGAACCTCGGCCCAGTGGGCACAGCACCACCTATTGGAAGAGAAGTTAATCAAACTCTATGACTGCATTTATTATTATCATTATTTATTTATTTTTTAAATTTGGGGTTTTTTTGTTTTTTTTTTCTTTTTCTTTCATTTTCATTCTTGTTGTTGTTGTTTTTCTTTAACTTTTATAATGTTTTTAAGTTTTTAAATTTCTTTATTTTATTATTAATTATTATTATTATTATTAAATTGTAATTTTCATTTTTTTATTATCATTATTATTTTTTAAATTTTTCTTTCATTCTTTATTTTCTGTTTTTTTCTTTTGTCTTTTCATTTCTTTTCAATTTTCTTTTTCCCCCTTCCTTGAATTCTACCTGCCTACTCTCATTCTCTTATTGACTTCTTCCCTTCCCTTATAATATCTTTCCTCCCAAGCATGAAATAAATTTATAAGACTAATCAGTAACTCAGCACTCAAACAGAACAAGAAGTAACATGAGCAGCATAAGAAAGCAAGAAAGAAAAAGAGTACAAACAATGAAGGACAGCCTAAATACTCAGGAGGACCTAGAGTCATCAGAAAAATGATCATATAAAGAACTCAAGGAATACCTTAGACAGATGGAATGGAACCTTAAAGAAGATATGAGACAGCAAATCCAAACAGTGAAAGAACACATTGAAAATGAATTACATGAACAGATTAAAAAAAGAAGTTAAGCATCTTTATACGGAGATAGAGATAATAAAAAAAATCATACAATAATTCTAGAAATGAAGGAAACGAAAAACCAAATTAAAAACTCAATTGAGAGAATTACTAAAAGAGTGGAGCAAGTAGAAGACAGAATGTCACATAATGAAGACAAAATATATCATCTTGAAAAGAGTCTAGCCAACTCAGAAAGGCTGGTAAAAAATCACGAGAAAATCATCCAAGAGATATGGGATAACATATAAAAACCAAATTTATGAGTCATCTGGATAGAGGAAGGTCCAGAGATTCAAACCACGGGAATGAGTAACCTACTGAATGAAATAATTACAGAAAACTTTCCAGAAATAAAAAAAGAAACGGATATACAAATTGTAGATTCATAGAGGACACTGAGCACAAAAAATCACAGTAGACCAACACCAAGACATTTGTTATAAACATATCTAATATACAGAACAAAGAGAAAATATTAAAAGCTACAAGAAAAAGGAGGCAGACTACATTCAGGGGTAAATCAATAAGGTTAACAAAGGATGTTTCATCACAGTTGATGAAAGCGAGAAGATCTTGGAACAACGTATTTTAAACACTGAAAGACAATGGATGCCAACCAAGAATTCTGGATCCAGCAAAATTAACCTTCAGGTACGAAAATGAAATAAAAATCTTTCATGATTAACAAAAGCTAAAAGAATTTGCATCCAGAAAACCAGCATTGCAAAGCATCTTGAGAAAAACACTACATGAGGAAGAAATGAAAAACAACAACCAAAACCATCAGTGGGAAGTGACTGGGTAATGACAGAGTGCAGGGGGAAAGCTAATCATGGAGAAACAAAGTAAATTAAAAACAAAGATAAATTATTAAACATGGCTGGAAGTACAAACCATACATCAATAGTAGCTCTAAACGTTTATGGCTTAAAATCTCCAATAAAGCAACATAGGCTGGTAACTTGGATTAATAAAACAAATCCAACAATATGTTGCCTCCAGGAGACACATCTGAATGGAAAAGACATACACAGGCTGAAGGTGAAAAGTTGGGAAAATTTATACCATGCACACGGTCCTCATAAGCAAGCAGGGGTGGCCATCCTCATATAGAATAAAATCGAAGTCAAGACTAAGTTAATCAAAAGGGATAAGAAGGACATTATATACTGTTAAAAGAAACCATTCACCAACAAGACATAACAATTTTCAATATTTATGCACCAAATAATGGTGTTGCAATGTTCATAAAACAAATTCTTCTCAAGTTCAAGAATCAAATAGACCACAACCTAATAATTATGGGTGACTTCAACACACCTCTCTCACCATTAGACAGATCCTCCAAACAAAAGTTGAATAAAGAAAATATAGAACTCAATATCACAATCAATATCCTAGACTTAACTGACATATATAGAATATATCAACCATCATCAAGTGGATATACTTTTTTTCAGCAGCACATGGATCCCTCTCAAAAATAGAGCATATATTATGCAATAGGGCAACACTCAGTAAATATAAAGAGGTGGAGATAATACCATGCATTTTATCTGATCATAATGGAATGAAACTGTAAATCAATGATAAAAGAAGGAAGAAAAAATCCTACATCACTAGGAAAATAAACAATATGTTACTGAATAATCCATGGGTTACAGAAGACATAAAGGAGGGAATCAAAAAATTCTTAGAGATAAATGAAAATACAGACACAACATATCGGAATCTATGGGACACAATGAAAGCAATTTTAAGAGGAAAATTCATCACCTGGAGGTCATTCATCAAAAAAAGCAAAAACCAACAAATAAATGAGCTCACACTTCATCTAAAAGCCCTAGAAAAGGAAGAGCAAAACAACAGCAAATGTAGCAGAAGGCAAGAAATAATTAAAATCAGAGTGGAAACCAATGAAATTGAAACAAAAGAAACTATTGAAAAAACTAACAAAAATAAAAGTTGGTTCTTCGAAAAAATAAATAAGATCAACAGACTCTTAGCCATGCTAATGAAGAGAAGAAGAGAGAGAACTCAAATTACAAATATACAGGATGAAAAAGGCAATATCACAACAGATGCTACAGAAATACAGAAGACAATTAGAAATTATTTTGAAAACCTATATTCCAATAAAATAGAAAATATGGAGACATCGGTAAATTTCTTAAGTTACATGATTTGCCCAGACTGAGTCAGGAGGATACACACAATTTAAACATACCAATATCAATGGATGATTTAGAGGAAGCAATCAAAAGACTACCAACCAAGAAAAGCCCAGGACCAGATGGGTATACAGCAGAATTTTACAAAACCTTTAAAGAAGAATTAATACCAATACTTTTCAAGTTATTTCGAGAAACAGATAAAGAGGGAGCTCTGCCAAATTCATTCTATGAGGCCAACATCATCCTTATTCTGAAACAAGACAAAGACACCTCAAAGAAAGAAAAGTACAGACCAATATCTCTGATGAAGCTAGATGCAAGAATCCTCAGTAAAATTCTGGAGAATCGTATTGAAAGGCACATAAAAAATAATTGTGCACCACGATCAAGTAGGATTCATCCCTGGGATGCAAGGATGTTTTAATATATGGAAATCAATAAATATTATTCACCACATCAATTGACTTAAAGATAAGAACCATATGATCATCTTGATAGATGCAGAAAGAGCAGTTGACAAAGTACAGCATCCCTTTATGTTCAAAACATTAGAAAAACTAGGGATAACAGGAACTTACCTCGACATTGTAAAAGCTATCTATGCTAAGCCTCAGGCTAGGATCATTCTGAATGGAGAAAAATTGAAGGCATTCACTCTAAAATCTGGAACAAGACAAGGATGCCCTCTATCCACACTTCAATTCAATATAGTTCTCAAAACACTGGCCAGAGAAATTAGACGAAAGAAATCAAAGCCATAAAAATAGGAAAAGAAGAACGTAAATTATCACTATGTGCTGGTGACATGATTCTATAGAATCATAGAAGAACCAAAAGGGTCTACAAAAAAAACTACTAGAACTAATAAATGAATTCAGCAAAGTAGCAGGATCTAAAATCAACACGCATAAATCGAAGGCCTTTCTGTATATCAGCAACAAATCTTCTGAAACGGAAATGAGGAAAAGCAGTTCATTCAAAACATCCTCAAAAAAATTAAATACATGGGAATCAACCTAACAAAAGAGGTGAAAGATTTATACAATAAATCAATATAACCCTAAAAAAAGAAGTAGAAGAAGATATTAGAAGATGGAAAAATATACCCTGTTCATGGATAGGCAGAACTAACATCATCAAAATGGCGATATTACCAAAAGTTATCTATAGGTTTAATGCAATGCCAATCAAAATCCCAATGGCATTTCTTGTAGAAATAGAGAAAGCAATCATGAAATTCATATGGATAAATATAAGACCCAGAAATACAAAAGCAATTCTAAGCAGGAAGTGTGAATCAGGTGGTATAGTGATACCAGATTTCAAACTATATTACAGAGCAATAGTAACAAAAACAGCATGGTACTGGTACCAAAACAGGCGGGTAGACCAGTGGTACGGTATACAGGACACAAGAGACTAATCCACAAAGCTACAACTATGTTATATTTGATAAAGGAGCTAAAAGCATGCAATGGAGGAAGGATAGCATCTTCAACAAATGGTGTTGGGTAAACTGAAAATCCATATGCAACAAAATGGAACTTTATCCCCTCCTCTCGCCATGCACAAGAGAGTTAACTCAAAGTGGATCATGGAGCTAGATATCAAATCAGAGACTCTGCATGTGTTAGAAGAAAAAGTTGGCTCTGGTCTACATATTGTGGGGTCGGGCTCCAAATTCCTTAATAGGACACCCATAGCACAAGAGTTAATAACAAGAATCAACAAATGGGACTTACTTAAATTAAAAAGTTTTTTCTCAGCAAAAGAAACAATAAGAGAGGTAAATAGGAAGCCTACATAATGGGAACAAATTTTTACTCATCACACTTCAGATAGAGCCCTAATATCCAGAGTATACAAAAAACTCAAACAATTAGACAATAAGATAACAAATAACCCAATCAACAAATGGGCCAAGGACCTGAAAAGACACTTCTCAAAGGAGGACATACAATCAATCAATAAGTACATGAAAAAATGCTCACCATCTCTAGCAGTCAGAGAAATGCAAATCGAAACCACCCTAAGATACCATCTCACTCCAGTAAGATTGACAGCCTTTAGGAAGTCAAACAACAACAAGTGCTGCTGAGGATGTGGGGAAAAGGGTACTCTTGTACATTGCTGGTGGGACTGCAAACTGGTGCGGCCAATTTGGAAAGCAGTATGGAGAATCCTGGGAAAGCTGGGAATGGAACCACCATTTGACCAAGCTATTGCCCTTCTCGGACTATTCCCTGAATCTTAAAAGAGCGTATTACAGTGATACTGCCACATCGATGTTCATAGCAGCACAATTCACAATTGCTAGACTGTGGAACCAACCCAGATGCCCTACAATAGATGAATGGATTAAAAAAATGTGGCATTTATACACCATGGAGTAATATGCAGCACTAAAAAATGACAAAAAAATGGAATTTGCAGGGAAATGGATGGCACTAGAGCAGATAATGCTTAGTGAAGCTAGCCAATCGTAGAAAACAAATACCAAATGTCTTATTTGATATAATGAGAGCAACTAAGAACAGAGCAGGGAGGAAGAGCAGGAAGAAAAGATTAACATTAAACAGAGACGTGAGTTGGGGGGGGAGGTAGAGAAAAGGTAAATTTCATGGTAATGGAGGGAGACCCTCATTGTTACACAAAATTACATATAAGAGGTTGTGAGGGTAATTGGAAAATAAACAAAGAAAGAAATGAATTACAGTAGATTCGGTAGAGAGAGAAGATGGGAGTGGAGGGGAGCAGGGATAGTAGAGGATAGGAAAGGTACCAGAATACAAGTTACTAATAGGGCATTATGTAAAATGTGGATGTGTAACCGATGTGATTCTGCAATCCATATTTGGGGTAAAAATGGGAGTTCATAACCCACTTGAATCTAATGTATAAAATACGATATGTCAAGAGCTTTGTTATGTTTTGAACAACCAACTAATAAAATAAAATAAAATAATCGAAAGAAAAACACATGGGGAACTATTTCAACACAAAATTGACTAGATGTATAACTCCTACCTTATATAATGCAAAATGCAAGTCCAACTATACACCATGCCTCCTCTGAAATGCTTGTAATTCTATTCTGTTTGGGTTGTTTTTCTCCATCTTATTAGGATTAGTAGTCAGAGTCTAGTAGATTAGGTGTCAGTGTCGGGTATTCAGTATTTCGAATGGAAAATTGGAAAATGGACCAAATGTGTATGCAAATATATGCTACACAAAAATTTTCCCACTCTCATCCAGAACAATGCCTTGACATTACCCTCCTCCCAAGTAATACATCATTAAAAGTCAAGAGTTAGAAAATCTGGGAATAAATATCTGGAATGGAATATGCTCAAAAGTTTACAACCTGGGAGGTGGTAGAGTAGTTTCCAAAAGTAAGGGACAGGGTAAACACTCCACAAACATGGAGCTGTGCTGACATAAAGACTTCTTGAGAAACTGCCTCTGAGTTTGAGCACTTGAAATATATGTTGTTGTCAGGAGCTTTACCTTCCTTGTAGTGAGACCATTACAGCTGGGTCTGCATCTATGTTACCTGGAGGACATGGTTTAATATTTTCCAATGAACATGCTGTAGCAGTGCTGAATTCAATCCTAGTCGGTAAACTGGGGCCACTGGGGGCTAAGTGTCTCCCCTTGTGGACTGTGAAGTCATTGGGTCATCCTCCATATTTTGTGGTGTTTATTGCTGCTGCACTGGGTGTTTAGTATTTGCTTCACGAAATACAAGGAGTTCAACTGAAAAACAGTGCTGAAGGGAGTTCTGTCATATGTGGTGGGTCAGGGTCTGTAGGAGAATGCACCAACCAAGGTTCTATCCCTCATAGCTTGCCCCTTGACCATAGCAACCTGATTCTGAACATTCCCCTGAAACCTCTCCATATAACAAGGTCCCTTTACTTGTAAGGGTCTGTTGGCTGCACCATGTCAGCCACAAGCCATTTGGAAGCCAATGGCAGATCCACATGGCCCCACCACAGATATTCCATCACACACCGGCCCACCACGGCTATAAGCCCACTAGTCAGCAGACTCCAACTTACTGGCATCTCTGTTCTACACCATTTTCTTGAAACCCAGTCAATCAAGGCACTGTCTGGTATACTCATAATCATCAACAGGATATCCAAAGGTCCTCCAGTGCCACCTGTTCATGAAAATTAAAAAAAAAAATTCATGGTATTTATCGAGCCATTTTTCAAACATGAAGTTGGAGGCAATGTGGGTTTCAATTCATTCAGGAACAATTAAATGTTGAGGATGCTCATTTCCATTAAAGCTTTGGAGAAGTCTCAGAGCCAAGTCTTCCCAAAGAGTAGACAAAAGGTCACATGAAGCAAGGTGCATTGAGGTCTACAACGTGAGGTCCATGTGTGTTTTGACTCTCAACTATGGCTGCCAAGTCGTTCAGAATAAAATCATGTGATATCTTGGCTGAGATTCCCAGTGCTCTGCGGAAAGCAACCCTGGGCCTAGATCTCAGTTTCCAAGGGCAAATCTCATGCGTGGCCTCCTAAAATTCCAACACAATTCATGGAAATACTTCGATGACGTCAGTTCCAGAATGCAGTCTCTTAGGGTAATCACACCAGAGTTCAAGCCAAGGTGGACCCAGTCGTCTCTTCCAACCGCCACACAAATGACCACGATTCAAACCAAAACAATCCCACATGACCTCATCTTCTTCCATTTAGACACTCATCATAACTTCTGGCTGGAGGTTTCCATGAGGTGTTCACCCCAAGACAGTGTCCAAAAAATCTCCCTTGCATCTCATTTGCCTAAAGTCAGGGTGGCCTGTACACCCTTCCTGTGAACCAGGAATGATCAAAAAGGCCTGCCATTAATACTGCTCTGCTTCTCAAATTTGAGGCCTCCTGACTGTGGGTTTTAGATTCTTTATGTGAATTGGAGTCATGAGAAAATCTAAGCACTTATGGGCTAGCCTCTGCAGGGTTTGAGGAACTTATTTGACCCAAAGAATCCCTATTCTCACTTGATGGAGGTCAAGAAAGTTACAGAGCAAGGTGAGAGACTTCATCCACAAGGACTGCTCTTTGGCCATTTTGGTTTTGGATGTACACATGGAATCTTTCTTTAGATCCATCAGGTGCTGAGACTCTAAGCCACCACCTCACACAGGCTCAAGAGTCTGAATAAGACACATTCTTTTCAAAGAAATTAAGCAAAGAGCCACAGGTAATGCCCATTTATTTCCATTGCAAAACTCTTCTTTTCAGGCTTCAAAAAGGTGTGGCCTGAGGCAAAGACCTTCCTGAAATTCAGGGCAACAGAACAATAGGTAAGCATAAGGCCCAAAGCAGGGTTTCTCCACTGAGACTTTCCTGGTCCCAGTGATTTCTGAGTTTTCTGAGATGCTCGCCATTCACTTCAGCTATCCAGTACATGGCCATGTCAAAGAACTTGGAGGTGGTACATAACTTGGACAAAAAACCATGAGCCTATTCTGGAGAGTCTCCAGAATTCAGGAAGAAAACAGGAACTTAGGAAGATATCAGGTGTAGCCCATCGATCAGGCAAGCTGCAGTCCATTCATAAATTGGGCAAAATGAATGCTGTGGAGCTTTCTACTAGACAGGACACATCCATTTATGCATTCTCTTTTCTAATGTCTACAACTATGGACACAGTGGCATACACAGACACAGAAACACTCGCCTTGTCAAGGGACTTTCTAGAAAATGTTCACTAAATCCAAACAAACCACTTTTCCTACCTATTTTCAGAACAAGGGAAAATCACAAACCTACAACCACACCCACAGAGGCACCTCCTTACCCCAAGTAATTCTGAGACTATCTGGAGTCTCCTCTGACTGGTGGGCCATATTATGTTCCCTCAAAATGGCATGTCCTGTCTCAGATCTCCTCTTCTTATCCAACTCTGTGAAGTTGTCAAGAGCAAGCTGTGAGCAACTACCTTTTTTCCCAGGAAAGGCCCGTCTTCAGAACACTCTGGGCATTTGGCCTTCCTCACATCAGTAGGTACCAAGAAAGACTGATTCTGTCCTTGGTACATCCAAACAAGTGAGAACACTGGGACTGGGACTGGGACTGGCTCTGTGTGCCTGGCTTCCTGGATCCCAAGTTCAGAGAGTTCCATCAACAAGGAAGTGAGGTGAGGTCACTTCCTTCAGGAACTGAATGAGGTCACTGCCTTGGCAACCACTTTGTCCTCACAGTTGCTTCCAAGGGTCCCTTCAGATGCAGGCTGCTCCTACTACCTGTGACAGTTTCACAAGTTAGAATAGTATATCAACCATAGGCACCAGGAAACAACTCTCCACACAGGCCTGGTTTGGTCCATCTTCTCTACATTAAGAAGAGAGAGGCTGATTCAGACACAACCCTTCATCCTGACCAGGTTGTTTGCCATGGAAGATGACTTCTGCTCTCTCAGGTCCTTCATAGGTGCCTACATCTTCTCCAGGGATCATTTCTGCATAGACCTTTGAATTTCTCAGGAGGTGAAAGATCCCCTATATTCCTGTATTATAAGACCAACTCTGTGCCTGCTCTTCTGTAAAGTTAGATTGAGGGTAGATGGTATGGTTAGGATTAATAACATGTTTGATTTGTGTTAGGAATCATTCTGCTGGATGAATAATGGTGTTGGGAACCTGAGATATTTTTAAGAATATAGAGGTGAAATATTGTAATGGTCAGGCGAGTATAGGAGGAAGAGATGACCAAGAGACTGTCTCATGCAACTACAAAGGGTTCATTGTGGGTCCAGCATGCTGGGGCTCAGAGCTCAGTTGAATAGAGCAGAGAGCCCTGAGAACAGCTTAAGCAGAGCTTATGTACTTTTCTTGGAGAAGGCAGGGATGGAAGTTTATTGATGGGTCAGGGCGAGTAGGCCGTTTGCTTTCAACTGCGTGACTGAGCACATTCTGCAGTTTGGCAGTTGGGGACAGCACATTCTGGGAACAAGATTAGCAAACAGTTCTCAAGATTTCAACAGTGTTTTGTTAAGTGTACAGAAAAACAGAAGTGACAAGTACCTATTTCATTAACCTTTCATTCCCCACTTCTTCTTCTGGTTACTTTTAATCATAAAAGTCATCACTGATGGGTGTTACATTTTATGTCTTCTAGTGTGGTATATTGTTGTCTGATTACCATAAGTTTAACTTGTCCAATTTGAGCTTGGAGAAAGGAAACTCCATGGTTTAGCCAACAGGGTCCTACAGTTCGTAATAATATGAGGATTATTAATGGACCAGCCAGGGCTGATGAATGCATAGTTAACCAGACGGACTGTGTGAACCAAGACTCAAACCACCCTTTTTGGGCCTCTCTTTCTCGTTGACGCTCTTCAATGCGTTTTCTTTATTTACTCATAGATTCTTTTCAACTCCAGTGTGGCCGGCACAAAAACAACATTCTTCCCTCAATGCACTACAAATTCCCCCTTCTCTCATGAAGAGGAGGTTTTATCGCTCGCCTGTTCTGTAAAACAGATTCATAGACAGAGGTTAAACATTCCTGTAAAGCTGTGATGGAGGTTTTATTATCTTTAAGTTTTGGTCTATTGCTGCTTCTAATTAGGGCATTGGTTGTGTCCTTTGGACTAGGACATTGATTCCTGTGCCCACTCATGCAGCAACTCCTATTCCTAATAGGATGGCTAAAGTGAGAGATACAGGTTCCCAGCGGAACTGAGTTGCATGCCTTCCTATTTGATCTTTAAATGGACCTGCGTCATCATAGAGCACTCTGGGAAACATCTGCACCATTACATAATTAATCACATCTGTTGACTATTTCATGAAAACATAAACAATGTTTAAGTATATAGAATCTTTCTGTTATAGGGACGGACGAGGCAAAGCACCTAAGATAGCACTGAAGACAGGGAAAAAGTCCTATTTGGTTGCAAACGGATTTAGAGGGCATTGCTTCTGTTGTAATCAATTAATCCCCTGAACCCCAAGTTTAGGTAGTTTCATAATTTGTACCCAACATGTAAGGGAAGGGGCTCAGAAGTTCAAAGTCGGCAGAAGTTCACAAAAAGCTGTTTTTCTCTTTTATTTTATCCTCTGTTCTGGGCAAGTTAACTTTTCAAGGACACCTGAAAGGGAGAGAGATTTTTTTCTCTTTTTTTTTCGCCCTGCCAGCTGTTACCATGGAGCCTAGTTGGTAACTTATTTATCTTAGAAATGTAGCCATCTCTGTGAAGCCCCCACTCAAGGCCAGAGGCCTTGTTCACATATTTTGTGAAAAACTAGTATGGGTGTGTCTAGCTCAGGAGTGCTGATTTTTTTTCGCCAGTTGCCAAGTAGACCAGGGCAACACAAAAAGAAGAAGTTTATCTACAGTGAACTCTTTTAAAGGAACTCTTTTGCTGAAAGTCCTAAAGTCAGCCATGGTGAAGACTTCTGGAGAAGTTCATTTAAGACTTTTCTGTGGGCCTGGTAGAGAGGGGGAAGACGTGGAAGGCAAGGCTGAGAGCAGTTTCATGGATCTGAGAATGAGGAAGTAGAAATGTAAAAGAATATTGGAAAAGGGGTTTGGGATTTTCCTAGCAACAAAAACTTGAGCAGTAGAACAGGTAGAGCAGAGGGGACGACGGGAGTGAGTATCCCAAAAAGCATGTGAGGTATTTTAAATTCTTAGTCACCTGTTTACAGTGATGACAAAGCAACTTTAAAGGCCATTTTAATTACATCCTGGATAGGGGTCTGAGGGATCTCCTCAGCTGGTTTGAGCTTTGGGTTAGCTGGTAAGAGGACCTTATGGGACGCAGTGCGGGCACTGACAGGAGAAGAGAGGAGTGAGTGTGTGGAGGGGTACCTCAGTACCGGATACCTCAGCAAGGGGGCAATTGTCTGAGAACCGGCAGAGGTTTTGATTTTTGATCTAGTAATTGGAGGGGAGAAATCAGGTTGCTGAGGTGGGAGTGCCAACAGAGAGTCTGGAGCAGAAGGCTGAGTTTGAGGAACTATTGGAGAAGTATAGTTCAGCATGTGAGCAAAGGAGGGAAAAAACCTCCACATAGGGGAATCTCCTTTAACCCTTTTGAGCACTTGCAGAAGTTAAAAAGGTCATGCAGAATGTGAGGATCTGGAGACCCCTCTGGGGGTCACAGGTTTTGGTTGTCTAATTGGTAATATGGCCAATTCTGTGTATTGAATTTGATGAGCAGTTTGGGTTCCACCAGGCAGTCCCTGTATGCTAACATCCCCATGACTTACAGAAGAAGTCGGCTTTCCCCCCACACAGCCGTGGCTGTTTGTGGCTTTGACAGTCTTCCAGGCAAACATAGTAATCTAGGCTAGCCAACCTGCATCTGGCTCACGTGTCCCTACATCCATAATATTTGTTTTCATTATCTATGATACGAAAGGAATTTAATGAAATTTTAGTGGGATCTGCTTTATCAGGGATATCCCAATAGGAAAAACCTATAGGCAGCTGACAAATGTTGAGATGACCAACAGGTCCCTATGTGGGCTGTAAGCGAGATAGACCATTCTTCTGGTCTATGAGGATTTGTGATCAGCCATTGCTGCTGAATTCGCTGATGAGGGTTAGGACTAGTGGTGGCCAAGGGGAGAGTCTATAGCCTTATACACATGCCAAATACACAATTTGAAAGGGTTACCAGTCATTTCCAGTTTCCAGCCAGAGTCTGGACAGGGCGCAGGCTTGAGATGGAAGGCATGGATACAGGAAAGGATTCCGTCTACATTTACTGCTGTAGGTGTTATAAGTAGCACGTGGTATTTCCTTTCCAGCGGGGTTCCAGGGATGACACCTGATGTCATCTTATGTAGAGGAAGTCTCTTACTTGATATCGATGTGGAGTCTCCTTGTCCCCAGGTTGGTAGGCCGTGGCCAGCTGTTTTAACAGGTATCGCTGAGTTCTTTCAAGAGCTTTAAGTGTGTCAAGCAAGGGGGTGTGGAAGGGATCCTTAGGTCTTAGAGTTGGGGTTAGGTCCCTTACTGGAGGAGGGGCAACATAGAGAATTTCACAGGGGGAGAGGTTACACAAAGAAACAGAGGGAGTATTTTTTAGATGATACAGTGCATAAGGCAGGAGTATAGTCCAATCTTTTAGCTGGTTTCTAAGCTTAATTTCATTAAGGTCTCTTTAATGGTTCTATTTATTTTTTCTACCTGTCCTGAGCTCTGGGATCTATAAGCATAATGTAACTACCAATTAATCACCAGGGTACATGTTAACCCATGACTTACCTGGGCCATGAACACCAGTGCATTGTCAGACCCTATTACCTTAGGCAGGCCGTATCTTGGAAAAATATCCTTCAGTATCATCTTGACCACGATTTGAGCCATTGTTTTTTTTTTTTTTTTTGGGGGGGGGAAGGTTTCAATCCATCCTGAAAATGTATCTACAAAGACTAGGAGATATTTAAGTCCATACCTTGCTGGCTTAATTTCAGTAAAGTTCACTTCTGAAAATTTTTCGGTCTGGTTCTTCGAAGGTGTTTTCCTGCAGGAAGCTTAAAAGGGTAAGCATTAACCAATTGATGGACCTGAGACGCTTTTGATACCCATTCAGTTATTTCCTTTCGCTGTGAGTCGGTTAGTAGAAAACTCTGTTCTTGATCTTTCAGGAATGACTGCAATTTCTTTGAACCAAGGTGAGTGAGTTGATGTACATTTTCTACTGACATTGTTAAAGCCATGACTATAGGAGTTTTTACTGAAGGATTTAGAAATTCCACTTGGGGGCCTTCAGGGTTAAATGTCATTATGGCCCAGAGTTTGGTGAGCAGATCTCCACCCATCAATGGGGCCGGGAACTCTGGGATTACTAGGAAGGAGTGATGGATTTTTCCTTTCCACAGGTCCATGTACCTCTTAGTTGTCCAAGCCCTATATTTACTGCCATTAGCCCCTTGAACTAGAGACCTTTTATTTGATAGAGGGCCCAATGGGGCCTTAAAGGCTGAGTATAATGCCCCTGTATCTACTTCAAAGTTTACTGGGGTCCCTTCAACTTCAAAAGTTATTTACTATAACTGTGAGTTGGTTAGTGGAGTTGGTTAGACTTCATCCACAATGAGTGCTCTTTTGGAGATGTTGGTTTTGGATGCACACAAGGGATCTTTCTTTAGATCCATCACGTGCTGAGAATCTAAGCCACAGCCTTACACAGGGCCAAAATGCTGATTTAGACACATCCCTTTCCAAAGCAATTAAGGAAAGAATCACAGGTGATGTCCACTCATTTCCATTTGAAAACTGTTTTCTTCAGGCTTCACAAAGGGGTGGCCTGAGGCAAAGACCTTCCTGACATTCAGGCCAACATAACAATAGGCAAGCAAAAGGCCCATTGCAGGGTTTCTCCACTGAGACTTTCCTGGTAACACTGATATCTGAGTTTTCTGAGATGCTCCCATTCCATTCAGCTGTCCAGTACATGGCCTTGTCAAAGATCTTGGAGGTTGTACATATCTGGGGCAAGATGAACCCTGGGAAGCTTTCTCCTAGACAGGAAACATCCATTGATGCATTCTCTTTTCTAATTTCTACAACCACAGACACAGTGGGATACACAGAAATAGAAACAATCGCCTTGTCAAATGACTTACCAGAAACAGTTCACACCAAACCAAACAAACTGCCTTTCCTACCTATTCTCAGAACATGAGACAAAACCACAAACACACACCCACACCCAGAAAGGCACCTCCTTCCCGCAAGGAGGTCTGTGACTATACAGAGTGTTCTCTGACTGGTGGGCCATTCTATGTTTCACGGAATTGGACTATCTTGTCTCAGATCTAGTATCCTTGGCCAACTGTGTGAAACTGACAGGAGCCAGCAGTGAGCCATTACCGGCTTTCTCAGGAAAGGCCCCTCTTCTGAGCTCTTCTGGCATTTGGTCATCTTCACATTAGTAGGCACCAAGAAAGACCGATTCTCACCTTGGTA
Source organism: Callospermophilus lateralis (assembly GCF_048772815.1). Classification (NCBI taxonomy): domain Eukaryota; kingdom Metazoa; phylum Chordata; class Mammalia; order Rodentia; family Sciuridae; genus Callospermophilus; species Callospermophilus lateralis. The sequence goes on along the minus strand of NW_027512513.1, from coordinate 392,370 downwards.
AGTCCAAACAAGTGAGACCACTGGGAGTGGGACTGGGACTGGATCTGGGTGCCTGCCTTCCTGGATTCCAAGTTCAGAGACTTCCAAAAACAAGGAAGTGAGGTGAGGTCACTTCCTCCTGAAATGAATGAGGTCACTGACTTGGCAACCCCTTTGTGCTAACAGTTTCTTCTTATGGTCCCTTGAGATGGAGGCTGCCCCTACTTCATGTGACACTTTCACAAGTTAGAATGGTATATAAACCATAGGCACCTGGGAAGAGCTCTCCACAAAGGCCTGGTTTGGTCCATCTTCTCTACATTAAAAAGAGAGAGGCTGATTCAGACACAAACCTGTATCCTGACCAGGTTGTTTGCTATGGAAGATGACTTTCACTTTCAAAATTCCTTCATAGCTGCATACATCTTCTCCAGGGAATATTTCTGCATGGGTCTTTGAGGTTCTCAGCAGGTGGAAGATCCCCTACATTCCTGTATTGTAAGACCAAAACTTTCCCTGCTCTTCTGCAATGTTAGATTGAGGAAACAGTGTATGGTTAGGGTTAAAAACATGTTCGATTTGTGTTAGGAATAATTCTGCGGGATGATTAATGGTATTGGAAACCTGCGATATTTACAAGAATATATAGGTGAAATATAAGTATGAAAACAGGAATCCTGGTAAGATTTGAAGCTCAGAAGGGCATTGGGCCCTTGATTGGGAGACTTAGTTTTGCATTATGTTCTGCACACATGCCTCAGCTGAATCGATATAAAATGGCATAGGACCTTTTTTCTTGGATGATTGAATGTCGAAGAGAACATCCAGTCAAAAAGGGACAGTAGGTAGGATTAAGAAGATAGTCAGTAGGTTTAGAAAAAAGCGTGAGTATAGGATTCGGACCAAAATATTTTTAGCAATAGGGTTTTGGTTAGAAAGTGAATGTCAATGTAAGCACATGTAAAGAATGAGTTACAATAATGAGCTGGGGAAAATATGTAGGAAAACAGATATCAATAGAGACATCACGAAATGAGACAAAGTATAAAGTGAGTAATAGGATTAGACATTTTCAACAGGCTTGAGTTTGAATATATAATCTTAGGAAAAAACAAATATGTAATCACCAATAGGATTTTCATTTGAGCACATTAGGCAACCTGGACATGGATGTTTTTAGTAATCCATGTTCAATTTCCGTTTAGGTTTGGTACAATCATAAGTGTGACGTTTGTGTTTTTTGTGTCCTGAATATTACTGTGATAAAATGTATATGTAGATCAGGTGACATGGGTATTTCTTCCACCATTTCTGGGAGCAATATGTTGAAGATGTATTAATTAGTACTGGAGTTCAATGAGGTGTATCCTGTGTCTATGAATATAGAGATAATGCATGAATAGAGGATATTGTGAATAAATAATATAACTGATTCCACTTTAAATAATAGATTGAATTAATATCTGAAAATATATAGGAAATCTTATATTGATAAACAATCATTCATTCCAACCGGTTATACATCTAATTTTAATATTAGGTTTATGGTTTATCATGAAGAGTGTGTGGGCTTTGTTTCAAAATTGATTATGGAAATCAAATATAATGTGTTTGGAAAGAAGTCTCATGAAAAGACCAGTTAAGAAACCTGGAGGAATACATGTGTTTTGAAGCAGTAAGTGATTGAAAGTGAAACAAATGCCTATAAATTTGTGAACTTGTGGATGAAATATATATCCTATGATGTGCATAAACTGAAGAAATAATAATGTACCAGTGTTGTAAAAAAATGAACGTCAAAATACACATTATGTCCCATACAAATCTACAGGCAATGATGTTTAAGTGGGTCAGTTACTGTAGAAATATTAGGATTTGTATGCAACATTAACTGAAGTTAGTTTTCAGTACTAGAAAACAAATATGTATTTCAGGTGGATGAATATTTCTGAGAATAATCTTGTAAAAAGTTGATTATAAATCCACATACATGAACATGAATGAATTCAGGGAGTTAATGTAAGACACATATATTTCATATTTTGAAAAATCTGGAGAGTGTGTGTATATATATACACAGACATTAAAATGTAGCAATATTTATGCCTATCGAAATTCATCATTAAATATATATCATCAACAGATGCAAAAGTATTTATTTTAGTAAACATGGATTTATGTATAATGTTTTTCAACTAGGAAGCTCACCCATAGTTTGAATTTTCAGTTCCAAAATCGTTTTGGAGGAGTGATCTCTTCTCAAAATTTGTATCTTCCTAGTAACTGTAACCTCAAAAGTATGTATGTGTGATACCAGGTAGGATTCTATATGTGCATATAAAATTACATGTGCTGAATAGGCTACAGAGAAAGGGAGACAGGAATTCACATATTTGTTTACTTTAAAACACATTGAGAACTATTTAAACAAAAAATTTACTGGATTTATAACACCAACCCTTTATCATCCAAAAGACCAGTCCAACTGTACACCATTCCTCCTCTGAACTGCTTGTATTTCTATTCTGTTTGGGTTATTTTTCTCCATCATAATGGTTTAGTAGTCAGAGTCTAGTCAGCTATTGGTTAGTGTCAGGGATTCAGTATTTCGAATGGAAAATTAGATAATGAATCCAATGTGTATGCAAATATGTGCTACACAAAATTTTTCCACTCTCATCCAGAATAATGCCTTCATATTACTTCGGCCCCAAGTAAGACACAATTAGAGGAGAACAGTTAGAAAATCTGTGAATACCTATCAGGAATGCAAAATCCTCAGGAGTTCACAACCTTGGAGGTGGTAGGGGAGTTTCCAAAAGTAAGGGACAGGGTTGATAGATCCAACCTGATCTTTCATTAAAATTGGGGGCCATCTTGCCACAAAGCCATGAAAAGATAATTTTGGCTTTACTATAAATTAGCGCAAATTCTGAACCTGCTTGGAATGCCTACCAGTGCCTTGAACTCACCCATGTCTGGATCTCTGACCAGATAGCAGCGCTCTCTAAAACTTTAATGATACCTCATAAATATTTTTCTTTCCCTGGCCAGACAACGTGTCTCTGAGGCTCTAATGGTCCTCATAAATTCTGATGTTAGGACCAGCAAAAAAAAAAAAAATGTAATATACCATTAGTGTGATGCTTGTCAAAGTTCTCTTATCTGTAACCCCCCTTTTGTGTATCTTTCTGGGCTACATATCTGGGCTGTAGGAAAGTTGGGTTGCTGTCTTGTTCCCGCCATTTTGGGAGGGAGAGGCAGCCTGGCCGGTTGAAATAATAAGCTTGCCTTAATTTGATTTTAATTGGAGTCAGTGGTCTTTTCTTGCATTCTGGTCTTACATTTTGGAGTTCCAAAGCGAGATAACCCTGCCCGACCAGATCACAAGACCAGACTGTGGAAATTCTGAAGCTGGCCTGCCCTCTAGGGCTCCACACTGGAGAGCCACTCTAGGGGGTGTGCAACTTAAGACGTTCCAAGGCCTTGGATTGAGCCTTCAGTCCGTGGAGCACTGCAGAGAACCAAAGCACTAAAACTATTAGCAAGCTCCTGGTAGAGGAGGCCTCCATAGGTAAGTGACGCCTTTATAACATCTGCTATCCAGTTAAGGGAGAGTACTTCTGATGACAGGGAGGTGGCCTGGGTAGGCTAACATATACCCCTCTCCGGGACAGTAATGAGAATGGTTCTGTCCTCTGTTCTGTTCTGTAGGGAATTGCTCTTTAAATTTAAGCTCACAAGGTTTTCTAGGTGTTCAAAAATCTAATAAAATATTAATGTCTACAAAAGGTCTAATATGCCTTTGTTCAAGGACTTTTCCTTCAACAACAAAAAAATGGTTTACAATTTTCAATTCAATTGTCTAATATTTTAATAAATAAGTAAAGTAAATTTCATATGGGATTACTCATTCATGAGTAGTTTTGTTAGATATCTGATTGATTTACTAAGGTCTGTATAAGTTTGTACTAAAGTGTGTATAAGATTGTAAAATTCAGTCATGTGTTAAAGAGACAAAAATTTCTGAAAACATAAGTTTACCCATAAAACTGTGTTATTAAGTTTTATTTTTTTCTAGAGCAAACAACCATAAAAATTAAACAACTGAATAAATAAGAACTGTTATTTTAGAGAACTGTACTGCCATTTCTTTAAAAGCTAAACTTGGTTAATGTAGAAACATCAATGTAATTGTGTTGCTGTCAATGTGCTCATATCTTCCAGGTATACAAGTCTGTAAGGTAGAAACTTGAAAAGAGCATTATATCAATCTGTTGTTCTAAATTTATATGGTAAAAAAATATATTGGGGATTTATTTACCTGTTATCAATAAGATATGTAAAGTTTTATGTTACTTTTTACATTGGGGAACCATTTAAATGTATTTTTAAGTTATTGAGAGCCTAATCTATATAAAGGTTAAAAACTTTCAGCCTTTCTTTAATTCATGATTTAAATCTGATATCATACGGTGTTAGCAAAAGTTCATGTGACCTGACACAATTTATGTAAACTTTGTAAAATGATATTTAAAAAACAAAGATCACCTTTAGATCTAAAACACTAAAGATTCATATAGAGCCCTGCCTTAACTGAAATAAGGCTGTGTGTCCCATCTTACAACATGTGAGAATGACTACGAAAGCAGTAGGTCAGATTTTATTTCTTTTAAAGTTATGTTCAAAAGTTTCTTTGGTTTTTGATTTGTGTCAAGATTACTAGGATTTAAACAGGGGATATAGTGTATAACTCAGCCAAAAAATTTAGGGTAGCTGTTACACGAACTAAGTATTTTTACTCTTGTTAAAAATTTTTATTTTGTAATTTCCTTATAAGTGATCTAAAGATTCCCTGTTAGTGTTTTACAGAGTGTTGCTTTAAGAACACAACATGGGTTAATTTAAGATAATAAGTCATCACCTATAAGACAGAATAATACAGATCCCAATTAATTAAAAGATAAATAATTATAAAGTTATAGACATTAAATCCCAGTACTTGTAATATAAGGCTGTTAAAATTTATTTGCTGGATGTTTCAGATTAGGATTTAATTAAAGTTAAATGAGAAGGGCCAAGAAAACCAATATTTGGCTCTTGCCCTCTGAGTCAGTCTGAATCCAGGGAACAGGGGACTTCTCTAAAGAGCTTTGCAACTCTGGGCCAAATAACCTCCAGATCAGGAAAAATAATGAGACCACTGGTGAACATAAAGCCAGTGAGTGCATTTGCCATGAAGAGGAGAGTTATCAGAGAAGGGAGACATTCTTATGCTTCTGAGGGAAACCACATGGTCAAGCAAGACCTGGACCCACCTAGCGAAAATGGCACTATCAGAACTGAGAAGCTGCTCTCAAGTTTCCCCAGAATTGACTCCCATAAAAGCTCAGCTGACTGTGAAAAATAGATAGAAACAGAAGTCAGTTTGACTGTTTCATCTTAAACAGTTAGCAAAGACAGTTAAAACGAAAATACAGCCATTCCTGGGCATTTTAATTAATAATAATAATCATCATCATCATCATCATAATAATAATAATAATAAAATTTTAAGGTATACAATTTATGTTAGCCTCCCAAAATAAGTAAGACTGGAAACTAAAAGAAGGATTCTCAGACAGGAATGCCTGATAACTGTAAAAAGAGACTATCAAGAGGAGCTGCCAGAGGCAGATTTTTTAGGTTAAGACCTACTTATATTCCTAACCTAAACAGGTAGTCTTCGTGTCTGCTAGTACGATTATCCAGCCCTGAGTAACAGAAGTGAAGATTTCTCTATTAGACACAAAGGTCATACTAGTAAAAGGATTTTGCAAGATCAGATGACATGAAATTATTACACTTTATCTAATGGGGAAGGACAACTGTAACACTAAAATTAAAAGGTTACATTGACAGTCCAGATAACTGGGGAAACTAAAGTCTGGTGAGGGAACCTCAATACAGCGACATGTTCCAACTGCTGCAAAATTTATTCAGTACTCATGGTTTTTGTTTCTCTCAACTTTCAGGGCAGCTGAACAATAGGTAATCTAAAGGCCCAAAGCAGGGTTTCTCCACTGAGACTTTCATGGTCACACTGATATCTGAGTTTTCTGACATGGTCGCCATTCCTTTCAGCTATTCAGTACATGGCCATGTCACAGAGATTGGAGGTGGTACATACCTTGGACACAAAACCATGAGCCTATTCTACAGAGTGGCCAGAATTCAGAAAGAAAACAGGAACTTAGGAAGATAGCAGGTGTTGCCCATCGATAAGGCAAGCTGCAGTACATTCATAAATTGGGCAGGATGAATGCTGGGAAGCTTTCTACTAGACAGGACACATCCAATGATGCATCCTCTTTTCTAATATCTACAACCACGGACACAGTGGGTTACACAGGCATAGAAACACTCGCCTTGTCAAATGACTTAGTAAAAGCTGTTCACTCCAAACCAAGTAAACCGCCTTTCCTACCTATTCTCAGAATATGAGACAAAACCACAAACCCACACCCATACCCACAAAGACACCTCCTTCCCCCAAGTAGGTCTGTGACTATCCGGAGTTTACTCTGAGTGGTGGACCATGCTATGTTCACCAGAAATGGCCTGTCCTATCTCAGATCTGGTCTCTTTGGCCACCTCTCTGAAATTGTCAGAAGCGAGCGCTGAGCCACTACCTGCTTTCTCAGAAAAGGACCCTCTTCAGAGCTTTCCTCGCATTTGGCCATCCTCACATCAGTAGGTACCAAAAAAGACTGACCCTGTCCTCGGTAAATCCAAACAAGTGAGACCAATGGGACTTGGATTGGGACTGCTTTTGGGTGCCTGGCTTCCCGAATCCCAAGTTCAGAGAATTCCATCACCAAGGAAGTGAGGTGAGGTCACTTCCTTCCTGAACTGAATGAGGTCACTGCCTTGGCAACCAGTTTGTCCTAACAGTTGCTTCCAAGGGTCCCATGAGATGGAGGCTTCCCCTACTCTCTGTGACACTTTCACAAGTTAGAATGATAAATCAAACATAGGCACCCAGGAACAGCTCTCCATAATTGCCTGCTTTGGTCCATCTTCTCTACATTAAGATCAGAGAGGATGATTCAGACACAACCCTTCATCCTGACCAGGTTGCTTTCCATGGTAGATGACTTTTGCTCTCTCAGGTCCTTCATAGCTGCCTATATCTTCTCCAGGGATCATTTCTGCAAGGACCTTTGTGGTTATTAGCAGGTTAAAGATCCCCTACATTCCTGTATTTTAAGACTAACTCTGTCCCTGCTCTTCTGTAATGTAAGATTGAGGGAACAGTGTATGCTTAGGGTTAATAACAGATTCAATTTCAGTTAGGAATCATTCTACAGGATGAATAAAGGTATTGGGATCCTGCAATATTTACAACAATATATAGGTGAAATATAATTATGAAAACAGAAATCTAAGTAAGATTTGAAGCCCAGAAGGTCATTGGGCCCTTGATTGGTATACTTAGCTTTGAATTACTTTCTGCACAGATGTCTCAGATAAATCGATATACAATGGCATAGTATCTTGTACCTGGGATGATGGAATGTAGAAGAGAACATCCAGTCAAAAAGTGATAGAAGTTAGGATTAGGAAGATATTCGGTAGGTTTAGGAAGGAGGGAATAATAGATTTGGAACAAATGTTCTTTAGCAATAGGGTTTCGGTTAGAGGGTGAATGTAAGTGTCACCACATGTGAAGATTCAGTCACAATGATGAACTGGGGAAAATATCTAGGAAAGAAGATATCAATTGAGACATTACAAAATCAGGCAAAGTATAAAGTGAGTGACAGGATTAGACTTTTTCAAAAGGGTTGAGTTTGATTATATAATCTTTGGAAGAAACAAATATGTAGTCACCAATAGGATTTTCATTTGAGCACATTAGGCAACCTGGACATGGATGTTTTTAGTAATCCATGTTCAATTTCCGTTTAGGTTTGGTACAATCATAAGTGTGACGTTTGTGTTTTTTGTGTCCTGAATATTACTGTGATAAAATGTATATGTAGATCAGGTGACATGGGTATTTCTTCCACCATTTCTGGGAGCAATATGTTGAAGATGTATTAATTAGTACTGGAGTTCAATGAGGTGTATCCTGTGTCTATGAATATAGAGATAATGCATGAATAGACGATACTGTGAATAAATAATATAACTGATTCCACTTTAAATAATGGTTGAATTAATATCTGAAAATATATACGAAATCTTATATTGATATACATTCATTCATTTCAACCAGTTGTACATCTAATGTTAACATTAGGGTTATGGATTATCATGAAGGGTGTGTGAGTTTTGCTTCAAAAGTGATTATGGAAATCAAAAATAAAGTGTTTGGAAAGAAGTCTCACTGAAAGACCCGTCAAGAAACCTGGAGGAATACATGTGTTCTAAAACAGGAAGTGATTGAAAGTGAAACAAATGCCTATAATTTGCGAACTTGTGGATGAAATATATATCCTATGATGTGCATAAACTGAAGAAATTGTAAAGTACCAGTGTTAAATAAAAATGAATGTCAAAAGTTACATCATATCCCATAGGAATCTACTTGCATTGATGTTAAACAGGATGAGTTACTGTAGAAATATTAGGATTTGTATGCACCATTCACTGAAGTTAGTTGTCAGTACTAGGAAACAATATGTATTTCGGGTTGATGAATATTTTTGAGAATAATCTTGTGAAATATTGATTATAAATCCACATACATGAGCATCAATGAATTGATAGAGTGTACAGTAAGACACATATATTTCATATTTTGAAAAATCTGGAGTGTGTGTGTGTGTGTATATATGTATATGTATATATATATATATATATATATATATATATATATATATATATATATATACATATAACACAGAGACATTAAAAAGTAGCAATACATATGACAATCAAAATTTGTTGTGAAATATATATCATCCACATATATTTGGATATACATATAACACACAGACATTAAAAAGTAGCAATATATATGACAATCGAAATTTGTTGTGAAATATATATCATCCACAGGTCCAAATATATTTATTTTACTCAACATGATTTATGTATAATGTTGTTCAACTAGGAAATTCACGAATAGTTTGAATTTTCAGTTCCAACAGCGTTTAGTAGGAGTGATCTCTGCTAACAATTTGTATCTGCCAAATCAGCCATCTCAAAAGAATGTACATGTGATACCAGGTAGGAATCTATATGTGCATATGAAATTACATGTGCTGAATAGGCTACAGAGAAAGAGAGACAGGATTTTTTTTATTTGTTAAATTAAAAACACATGGAGAACTATTTCAACAAAAAATTGACAAGTTTTACAACAGCTACACTTTATCATGCAAAAGGCAATTCCAACTGTACTTCTGAACTGCTTGCATTTCCAATTTGTTTGGGTTATTTTTCTCCATCATATTAGGATTAGTAGTCAGAGTCTAGTAGGGTTTGGGGTAGTGTCAGGGATAAAGTACTTCCAAAGGAAAATTAGAAAAAGAATTCAATGAGTAGGCAAATATGTGCTACAAAAAATCCTCCCACACTCATCCAGAACAAAGCCTTGACATAACCATTACCCCAAGTATGACACAATTAGAAGAGAAGAGTTTGAAAATCCGTGATTATATATCTGGAATGGAACATGCTCAGGAGTTTACAAACTTGGAGGTGGTAGAGGAGATTCCAAAAGTAAGGGACAGGGTAAACACGCCACAAACATGGAGCTCTGGTGGAATAAAGACTTATTGAGAAACAGCCTCTGAGTTTGGACACATGAAATATATGTTGTTGTCAGGAGCTTTAGCTTCCTTTGTAGTGAGACCATCAAAGCTGGGTCTGCATCTATGTGACCTGGAGGAAGTGGTTTCTTATTTTCCAATGACCATGAGGCAGCAGTGCTGAATTCTATCTTTTTAGGTCAACTGTGGCGATTGGGGACTAAGTGTCTCCCCCCCTGTGGACCGTGAAGTCATTTGGTCATCCTCCATTTTTCCTGGTGTTTCTTGCAGCTGCACTGGGAGTTTGGTATTTGCTTCACGAAATACAAGGAATTCAACTGGGACACAGGGCTGGAGGGAGTTCTGTCACGTGTGGTGAAACAGGGTCAGCAAGAGAATGCACCAACTAGGCTTCTATCCTATATAGCTTGCCCCCTTGACTATAGCAACCTGATTCTGAACATTGCCCTGAAACCTCTCCATATAACAAAATGCCTTTACTTATAAGGGTCTGTTGGCTGCACGATGTCAGTCACAAGCCATTTTGAAGACAATGGCAGATCCACATGGCCCCACCGCAGATGTTTTATCACACTCCTGCCCACCACTCCTCTAGGCCCACTACTCAGAAGGCACCAAGTTACTGGCATCTCTGTTCTACACCATTTTCATGGAACCCAGTCAATCAAGGCACTGTGTGGTACACTCATGATCAGAAACAGGACATCCAAAGATTCTCCAGTGCCACCTGTTCATGGGAATTTCAAAAATTTCATGGTTTTTATCAGGAAACATTAAATGGTGAGGAAGCTCATTTCATAGAAAGCTGTGGAGAATTATCACAGGCAAGACTTCCCAAAGAGTAGCCAAAATGTCACATGAAGCCATGCCCATTGAGGTTTACAATGTGAGGTCCATGTGTGTTTTGCCTCTCAACTCTGGCTGTCAAGTTTTTCAGAATAAAATCATGTGATATCCTAGCTGAAATTCCTAGTGCTCTGTGGAAAGCAAACCTGGCCCTAGATCAGTTTCCAAGGGCAACTCTTATCCGTGGTCTCCTAAAATCCCAAAACAGTTCATGGCAATATTTCTCTGATGTCATTTCCTGAACTCAGTATCTAAGGGGAATCACACCAGAGTTCAAGCCAAGGTGAACCCAGTCATCTCTTCCAACTGTCACACAAATAACCAAAATTAAAACCAAAACACTCCCACATGGCCCTCATCTTCTTCCATATAGGCACTCATCATAAACTCCGGTTGGTGGTTTCCATGAGGGACACAGCTCAAGACAGTGTCAAAAATATGCTCCCTTGCCACTCATTTGCCTAAAGTCAGAGTGGCCTGGACACACTTCCGGTGAACCAGGAGTGATCAAATAGGCCTGCCATTAATACTGCTCTGCTTGTCCAATTTGAGGCCTACTGACTGTCAGGTATAAATTCTTTATGCGATTTGGAGTAATGAGAAAACTCAAGAACTACTGCATGGCTTTGAAGAACTCATTTGACCCAAAGGATCCCTATTCTCACTTGATAGAGGTCAGGAACCTAACAGAGGAAGGCAAGAGACTTCATCCACAATGACTGATCTTTTTGCCATTGTGGTTTTGGATGCACATATGGGATCTTTCTTTAGATAAATTAGGTGCTGAGAATCTAAGCCACAGCCTCACACAGGGTGAAGAGGCTGATTGAGACACATCCTTTTCCAAAGCATTTAATCAAAGAAACACAGGTGATGCCTATTCATTTCCATTTGAAAACTGTTTTCTTCAGGATTCAAAAAAGGGTGGCCTGAGGCAAAGACCTTCCTGAAATTCAGGGCAACAGAACATTAGGTAAGCAAAAGGCCTAAAGCAGAGTGGCCAGAATTCAGGAAGAAAGCAGGAACTTAGGAAGGTAGCAGGTGATGCACATCAATAAGGCTAGCCACACTCTATTCATAAATTGGGCAGGATGAACGCTGGAAAGCTGTCTACTAGACAGGAAACAATCATTGATGCATTCTCTTTTTTAATGTCTGCATCCACAGACACAGTGTGATACACAGATATAGAAACACTCCCCTTGTCAAATGACATTCTAGAAGCAGTCTAATCCAAACCAAACAAACCGCCTTTCCTACCTATTCTCAGACCATGAGACATAACCACAAACACACACCCACACCCACAAAGGCACCTCCTTCCAGCAAGTAGGTCTGTGACTAACTGGAGTGTCCTCTGACTGACAGACTTTCCCTGAAATGTCCTGTCCTGTCTCAGATCTGGTTTTTTGGGCAAGTCTCCGAAGTTGTCAGTAGCCAGTGCTGAGCCACTACCATCTTTTCCAGGACAGGCCCCTCTTCAGAGCTTTCATGGCATTTGCCGATCCTCACATTAGAAGGTACCAAGAATGACTGACCCTATCCTTATTAATTCCAATCAAGTGAGCACACTGAAACTGGGACTGGGACTGGCTCTGGATGCCTGGCTTCCTGGATCCCATGTTCAGAGAGTTAAATCAACAAGAAAATGAGGTGAGGTCACTTCTTTCAGGAACTGAATGAGATCACTGCTTTGGTAACCATATGTCCTAACAGTTGCTTCCAAGAGTCCCATGCGATGGAGGCTGCCCCTATTTCCTGTGACACTTTTACAAGTTAGAATGGTATATCAACCATAGGCACCCTGTAAGAGCTCTCAACACAGGCCTGGATTGGTCCACCTTCTCTACATTGAGAAGAGAGTGCCTCATTCAGACAATCCACATCAAGTTGTTTGCCATGGATGATGACTTTTGCCCTCTCAGGTCCTTCATAGCTGAATACATCTTCTCCAGGGATCATTTCTGCATGGACCTATGAGGTTCTCAGCAGGTGGAAGATCCCCTACATTCCTGTATTTTAAGACCAACTCTGTCCCTGCTCTTTTGTAAAGTTAGATTGAGGAAACAGTGTATGGTTAGTATTAATAACATGTTCAATTTGGATTAGGAATCATTCTGCTGGATTAATAATGGTATAGGGAACCTGCGATATTTATAAGAATATAGAGGAGAAATATACGTATGAAAACAGAAATCTAGGTACGATTTGAAGCCCAGAAGGGCATTGGGCCCTTGATGGGGATACTTAGCTTTGAATTACTTTCTGCACAGTTGTCTCAGATAAATCGACATACAATGGTATAGGACCATTTACCTTGGATGATTGAATGTAGTGAAAGAGGAAGAGTCGGCAGGATTAGGAAGGTAATCGGTATATTTTGAAAGAAGAGTGAGTATAGGATTTGGACCAAAAGTTCTTTAGAAATAGGGTTTCTTGTAGAGAATGACTGTAAATGTCAGCACATGTGAAGAGTGAGTCACAATGATGAACTGGTGAAAATATGTAGGAAAGCAGATATCAATAGAGACATTAGGAAATCAGGCAAAGTATAAAGTGAGTGATTGGATTAGACAATTTCAACATGCTTGAGAGAATATATAATCTTAGGAAGAAACAAATATGTAATTACCAATAGGATTGACATTAGAGAGCATTAGGCAAACTGAACGTGGATGTTTTTAGTAATCCCTGCTCACTTTCCATTTAGATTTTGGTAGAAGCATAAGTGTGACCTTTGGTTTTTGTGTCCAGAATATTACTGTGATAAAATATATTTGTAGATAAGGTGACATGAGTATTTCTTCCACCAGTTCTCAGAGCAATATTTTGAAGACTTATAAATTAGTATTCGGGATACAAATAAGTTTACCCTGTATCTATGAATACAGAGATAATGCATTAATAAATCATAATGTGAATAAATAATATAACTAGTTCCAATTTTAAATAATGGATTTAATTGATATCTGAAAATATACAGGAAATCTTATATTGATATACATACATTCATTCCAACGAGTTAAACATCTAATGGTAATATTAGGGTTATGGTTTATCAGGAAGAGTGTGTGAGTTTTGCTATTGTGGGTGAAGGAAAACGTGAGCCAGATGCAGGTTGGCTAGCCTAGATTACTATGTTTACCCGGCAGTTATCAAAGCCACAAAAGCCAAGGCTGTGTGAGGAAAAAGCCGACTTCTTCTGTGAGTCATAGGGATTTGAGCATATAGGGGCTGCCTAGAGGAACCCAAACTTTTCATCAAATTCAGTACACAGCATTGGCCATATTACCAATTAACAACCAAAACCGATGGCCCCCAGGGGGGTCTCTATAACCTCAAATTCTGTGTGACCTTTTTAACTGCGGCAAGTGCTCAATAGCGTGGAAGGAAATTCCCCTATGTGGAGGCCTTTTTCCTCCTTCACTCAAATCCTGAACTATACATCTCCAATAGATCCTCACCCTCTGCCATCTACTCCAGATGCTCTGCTGTCAATCCCAACTCAGCAACCTGATTTCTCCTCTCCAATTACTAGATCAAATACCCAAACCACCGCTGGTTCTCAGACAATTGCCCCCTTGCTGAGGTAGCAGGTACTGAGATACCCCTCTTCCCACTCACTCCTCTCTTCTCCTGTCAGTGTCCGCACCGGGTCCCAACAGGTCCTTTTACCAGCTAACCCAAAGCTCAAACAGGCAGAGGAGAGCCCTCAGACCCCTATCCAAGATGTAATGAAAATGGCCTTTAAAGTTGCTTTGTCAACACTGAAAACAGGTTACTAAGAATTTGAAGTCCCTCACAGGCTTTTTGAGATACTCACTCCCATCTTCCCCTCTGGTCTATCTGTTCTACTGCTCAACTTTTTGATGCTAGGAAAATCCCAAAGCCCTTTCCCATTATTCTTTTACATCTCTTCTTCCTCATTCTCAGATCCACGGAGCTGCTCTCACCACCCGCCTTTCACGTCTTCCCCCTCTGTACCAGGACCACAGAAAATTCTTAACTGACCTTCTCCAGAAGTCTTCACCATGGCTGAATTTAGGACTTTTAGCAAAAGAGTCCCAATGAAGGAGTTCAATGTAGATAAACTTCCTCTTTTCTTGTTGCCCTGTTCTACGTACCATGGGCTGGAAAAATCAGCTCTGCTATGCTAGACACCCCTTTACTAGTTTTTCACAAAATATGTGAACAAGGCCTCTGGCCTTGAGCTGGGGCTTCACAGAGATGGCTACATTTCTAAGATAAAGAAGTTACCAACTGGGCTCCATGGTAATAGCTGGCAGGGAGAAAAAAAAAGAGAAGACAAAATCTCTCCCCCTCCCAAGTGTCCTTAAAAACTAAACTTGCATAGAACAGAGGAAATAAAACAGAAACAAAAACAGCTTTTTGTGAACTTCTGCAGACTGTGAACTTCTGAGCCACTTTACCTACATGTTGGGTACAAAATTCTGAAACTACCTAAACTTGGGGTTCAGCGGATTAATTGATTACAACAGAAGCAATGCCCTCTAAATCCGTTTGCAACCAAATACGATTGTTTCCCTAGCTTCGGTGCTATCTTAGGTGCCTTGCCTTGTCTGTCCCTACAAAAGTGTAATTCTATATACTTAAACATTGTTAATGGGTTAATAAAATGGTCAACAGATGTGATTAATTATGTAATGGTGCAGATGATTCCCAGAGTGCTCTATCATTAAACAGGTTCATTTAAAAATCAAATAGGGGGGCAAAAATCTCGGTTCTGCTGGGAAGCTGTATTCCTCACTTTAGCCATCCTATTCGGAATAGGAGTTGCTGCAGGGGTGGGCACAGGAACCACTGCCCTAGTCCATGGGACACAACAAATAACCCAATGACAAGTACCAATAGACCAAAACTTAAAGATATTAAAAACCTCCATCACAGCTTTACAGGAATCTTTAACCTCGCTCTCTGAAGTAGTTTTACAGAACAGGCGACATTTGGACCTTCTCTTCATGAGAGAAGGGGCCTTTGGGCTGCATTGAGGGAAGAATATTGTTTTTATGCTGACGATACTGGAGTTGTAAAAGAATCTATGAGTAAATTAAAAAAAAACGCCTTGAAGAGTGTCAACGAGAGACAGAGGCCCAAAAAGGGTGGTTTGAGTCTTGGTACACACAGTCCCCGTGGGTAACTACACTTTTATCAGCCTTGGCCGGTCCTTTAATAATCTTCATATTATTGCTAACTGTAGGGCCCTGTATGCTCAACCGTGTAGTTTCTTTTCTCCAAGCTCAAATTGGACAAGTTAAACTTATGGTAATCAGACAACAATGTTTCCGACTAGCAGACATGAATTGTGACACCCCCCAATGATCACTTTTATGATTAAAAGTAACCAGAACAAGAAGTGGGGAATGAAAGGATAATAAAATAGGTACTTGTCAATTTCTGTTTTTCTGTATGCTTAACAAAACACTGTTGAAATCTTGAGAACTGTTTGCTTATCTTGTTCCCCAAATGTACTGTCCCCAATTGCCAAACTGCAGAATGTACTCCCTCACACATTTGCAAACAAACCGCCCACTTGCCATGACCCATCAATAAATTTCACTCCCTGCCCTCTCTAAGGAAAGTATATAAGCTCTGCTTAAGCTGTTCTCAGGGCTCTCTGCTAAATTCAAGTGAGCTCTGAGCCACAGCATGCTGGACCCCCAATAAACACTTTGCTGTTGCATGTGACAGTCTCTTGGTGGTCTCTTACTCCAACGCTCGACCAACCTTTACATTGGTACAATCATAAGTGTGACCTTTGCTTTTTGTGTCCAGAATATTACTGTGATAAAATGTATACATAGGTCAGGTGACATGAGTATTTCTTCCACCATTTCAAGGAGGAATATTTTGAAGACATGTAAATTAGTATTGGGGGTATAAAGAGGTGTACACTGTGTCTATGAATATAGAGATAATGCATGAATAGACAATATTGTGTATAAATAATATAACTGGTTCCACATTAAATAATGGATTGAATTGATATCTGAAAATATATAAGAAATCATATATTGATATACAATCATTCATTCTAACCAGTTATACATCTAATCGTAATATTAGGGTTATGGTTCATCATGTAGGGTGTGTGAGATTTGCTTCAAAAGTACTTATGGATATCAAAAATAATGTGTTTGGAAAGAAGTCTCATGAAAAGACCAGTCAAGAAACATGAAGAAATATATGTGTTCTGAAGTAGAAAGTGATTGAAAGTGAAACAAATGCTTATAAATTTGCAAACTTGTGGATGAAATCTATATCCAATGATGTGCATAAACTAAAGAAATTGTAATGCACCAGTGTTGAAAAAAAATTAACATCAAAATACCCATCATGTTCCATAGGAGTCTACTTGCATTGATGTTAAACTTGGTCAGTTACTGAAGAAATATTAGGATTTGTATACACCATTCACTGAAGTTAGTTTTCAGTAGTAGGAAACAAATATGTATTTCAGGTGGATGAATATTTCTGAGAATGATCTTGTGAAAAGATCATTATAAATCCACATACATGAATAAGAATGAATTTAGGAAATGTATAATAAGACAGATATATTTCATATTTTGAAAAATCTGGATAGTATATATATATATATATATATATATATATATATATATATATATATACAGATATTAAAAATTAGCACTATATGCCAATTGAAATTCACCATGAAATATATATCATTCACAGATCAAAAATATTCATTTTACTGAACATGGATTTATATATAATGTTGTTCAGCTAGGAAACTCACCCATAGGTTGAATTTTCAGTTCCATCAGCATTTAGAAGGAGTGATCTCTTCTCACAATTTGTATCTGCCAAGTCAGCAACCACAAAATAGTGTACGTGTGGTACCAGGTACGATTGTATATGTGCTTATAAAAATACATATGCTGAATAGGCTACAGTGAAAGGGAGACAGGAATTCACATATTGGTTAACTTTAAAAACAACTGGAGAACTATTTCAACAAAAAATTGACTAGATTTATAACTCCTACCCTATACAGTGCATAAGGCAAGTCCAAATATACACCAGGCCTCTTTTGTAAATGCTTGTATTTCAATTTTTTGGGGATTATTTTTCTCCATCATATTAGGATTAGTACACAGAGTCTAGTAGGGTATGGGGTAGTGTCAGGTATTCAGTATTTCAATTGGAAAATTGGAAAATGAATCCAATGTGTATGCAAACATGTGCTACACAAAAATCCTTCCACTCTCATCCAGAACAATTCCTTGACATTTCCTTCGCTCCAAGTAAGACACAATTTGAGGAGAAGAGTTATAAAATCTGTGAATATATATCTGGAATGAAAATTGCTCAGGAGTTTAGAACTTTGAAGGTGGTAGACCAGTTTCCAAAAGTAAGGGACAGTGTAAACTCCACAATCATGGAGCTCTGCTGGCCTAAATACTTCTTCAGAAACTGCCTCTGAGGTTGGGCACTTGAAATATATGTTGTTGTCAGGAGCTTTATCTTCCTTTGTAGTGAGACCATCAAAGCTGGGTCTGCATCTATGTGACCTGGAGGACATGGTCTCTTATATTCCAATGAACATTAGGCAGCAGTGCTGAATTCTCTCTTTGTAGATAATTGTGGCCACTGGGGGCTAAGTGTCTCCCCATGTGGAGTGTGAAGCTATTTGGTCACCTTCCACTTTTTGTGGTGTTTCTTGCCGCTGCACTGGGAGTTTGGTATTTGCTTCACAAAATTCAAAAAGTTCAACTAGGACAAACTGCTGGAGGGAGTTCTGTCACGTGTCGTGGGTCAGGGTCTACAGGAGAATACACCAATCTGGCTTCTATCCCACATAGCTTGCCCCCTTGACCATAGCAACCTGATTCTGAACATTGCCCTGAAACTTCTCCATATAACAAGATGCCTCTACATACAAGGTTCTGCTGGCTGCTCCATGTCAGTCACAACCCATTTGAAAGCCAATGGCAGATCCACATGACCGCACCACAGATTTTTTAACACACACGTGCACAACACTTCTCTACGACCACTAATCAGCAGGCTCCAACTTACTGACATCTCTGTTCTACATCATTATCATGAAACCCTGTCAATCAAGGCAGTGTCTGGTACACTCAAATCAGCAACAGGACATTCATGGTTGTCCAGTGCCACCTGGTCATGGGAATTTCAAAAATGTCATGGTATTTATGTAGCCATTTTTCAAGGATGAATTTGGAGGCACTCTGGGTTTCAATTCATTCAGGTACCGTTAAATGGTGAGGAAGCTCATTTCAATGAATGCTCTAGAGAACTCTCACAGGCAAGGTTTCCCAAAGAGTGGCCAAATGTTACATGAAGCCAGGCCCATAGAAGTCTACAATGTGAGGTCCATGTTTGTTTTGACTCTCAACTATGGCTGCCAAGTCTTTCAGAATAAAATCACATGATATCATTGCTGAGATTCCCTGTGCTGTGTGGAATGCCACCCTTGGTCTAGATCTCAGTTTCCAAGGGTGACTCCCATGTGTGGCCTCCAAAAATCTCAACACATTTCATGGCAATAATTCTCTGAGGTCAGTTTCACAACACAGTCTCTAAGGGGAATCACACCAGAGTTTAAACCCCGGTGGACCCAGTCATCTCCCAACCGCCACACAAATGACCAGAATTAAAACCAAAACACTCCCACATAGCCCTCATATTCTTCCATATATACACTCATCATAAACTGTGGCTGGATATTTCCATGAGGGGCACATCCAAAGACAGTGTTCAAAAAAAGCTCCCTTGCCCCTCATTTGCCTAAAGTCATTGTGGCCTGGACACCCTTCCTGTGAACCAAGAGTGATCAAGTAGGCCAGCTCTTAATACTGCTCTGCTTCTCCAATTTGAGGCCTACTGCCTGTCAGGTATAGACTCTTCATGTGATTTGGAGTCATGAGGAAACCCAAGCACCTCTGCATGGCTTTCAAGAACTCATTTGACCCAAAGGATCCCTATTCTCACTTGATAAAGGTCATGAAACTAAGAGAGAAAGGCAAGAAACTTCATCCACAAAAACTGAACTTTTTGCCATTTTTTTTGGATGCACACATGGGATCTTTCTTGAGATCCATCTGGTGCTGAGAATTTAAGCCACAGCCTCATACAGGGCCAAGATGCTGATTCAGACGCATCCCTTTCCAAAGCAATTAAGCAAAGAGCCACAGGTGATGCCCATTCTTTTCCATATGAAAATTAATTTCTTCACGCTTCACAAAGTGTGGCCTGAGGCAAAAACCATCCTGACATTAAGGGCAACAGTACAATAGGCAAGCAAAAGGCCCAAAGCAGGGTTTCTCCTCTGAGACTTTCCTGGTCACACTGATATCTGAGTTTTCTGAGATGCCCCCATTCCCTTCAGCTATTCAGTACATGGCCATTTCACAGAGTGTGGAAGTGGTTTATATCTTGGACACAAAACCATGAGCCTATTCTGGAGAGTTTCCAGAATTCAGGAAGACAACTGGAACTTGGGAAGATAATAGGTTTTGCCCATCTATAAGGCAAGCTGCAGTCCATTCATAAATTGGGCGGGATGAATGATGGGAGCTTTCTATTAGACAGGACACATCCATTGATGCATTGTCTTTTCTAATGTCTACAACCACGGACACAGTAGGATACACAGATATAGAAACACTTGCCTTGTCAAATGACATACAAGAAACAGTCCACTCCAAACCAAACAAACCGACTTTCCTATCTATTCTCAGAACATGAGACAAAACCGCATACTCACACCCATACTCAAACGGCACCTCCTTCTCCCAAGTAGGTGTGTGAATATATGGAGTGTCCTCTGACTGGTGGGCCATACTCTGTTCCACCGAAATGCCCTGTGGGGTCTCAGATCTTGTCTCCTTTTCCAACTCTGTGAAGTTGCCAGGAGCCATTGGTGAGCAACTATCTGCTTTCCCTGGAAAGGCCCCTCTTCAGAGCTCTCCTGGTATTTGGCCATCCTCACATCAGTAGGTACCAAGAAAGACTGACCCTATCTTTGGTAAATCCAAACAAGTGAGGCCAATGTGACTGAGACTGGGACTGGCTCTGGATGCCTTGCTTCCTGGATCCCAAGTTCAGAGATTTCAAACACCAAGGAAGTTAGGTAGGTCAATTCCTTCAGAAACTGAAAGAGGTCACTGCCTTGACAACCACTTTGTGCTAACAGTTGTTTCATATGGTCCCATGAAATGGAGACTGCCCCTACTTCCTGTGACACTTTCAAAAGTAAGAATGGTATTTCAACCATAGGCACCTGGGAACAGCTCTCCACACAGGCCTGGTTTGGTCCATCTTCTCTATATTAAGAAGAAAGCGGCTGTTTCAGACACATCCCTTCGTCCTGACCAGGGTTTTTGCCATGGAAGATGATTTTTGCTCTCTTAGGTCCTCCATAGCTGCCTACATCTTATCCAGGGATCATTTCTGAATGGACCTTTGAGGTTCTCAGCAGGTGGAAGATCCCCTACATTCTTGTATTGTAAGACCAACTCTTTACCTGCTCTTCTGTAAAGTGAGATTGAGCGAACAGTGTATGGTTAGGGTTAATAACAGGTTCGATTTGGGTTAGGAATCCTTCTGCGAGATGAATAATGGTATTGGAACCAACAGAAATCTAGGTAAGATTTGAAGCCCAGTAAGGCATTAGGCGCTTGAGTGGGATACTTAGTTTTGAATTATATTCTGCACAGACGTCTCAGATGAATCGATATACAATGGCATAGGACCTTGTATCTTCGATGATTGAATGTTGAAGAGAACATCCAGTCAAAAAGGGATAGTAAGTAGGATTAGGATGATAGTTGGTAGGTTTAGAAACAAGAGTGAGTATAGGAGTGGGACCAAAATTTCTTTAGCAATAGGCTTTTGCGTAGAGATTGAATATAAATGTCAGCACATGTGAAGAGTCAATCACAATAATGAACTGGGATAACATCCTCACTCCATGGGTGCATCCTCCGCCAAGTGGAGGGGCCCATGGGGGACGAACCGTTATGGCAAGGGCAGAAGATAGTTGGTCAGAGCTGTTACTCATACTTTTATATAAGAAAGAGAGATCTGTGGGGATGTAAACTTAAGAAATAAGCCTGTGAGAAGGGTAGAACATCCTTTTAAATGTTGGCAGCACGGTCTTCCATCTCCAGACGATGATGGACCTGTATGGGTTTAGAGGCCAAAATATTAATCTGTTCTTTAATAAATTGTACCAGCCTGTTTATAATGCAGGGTCCTATGGACCCAATTATAAGTAAACCCAACAAAGGGCCTAATAGGGGAAGAAGGTAGGGTAGAAATCCATAAAGCCCAGTCCAGAGGGGATTTTCAAATAGTTCGCGTCATCTCTTTCTAGATCTTATTGAAGGTGCTTAATTTTAGTGCATACTATGCCTGATTTATTGGCATAAAAGCAGCATCGTTCCCCTAAGCCCAAGCAAATACCTCCCTGGTTATCTGTCAGCAAATCTAAGCCTCGTCTTTTTGAAGGAACACTTCTGCCTGGGAGTCTATTTGGTCCTGCAGATCTTTAATGGTTCCTGATAGAGTTTGTACATCATTTATAAGTTGTTGAGACAGGCGATGGTAAGAGTGTATAGCTGTGCCTAAGCCAGTGTACCAGTGCCCACAGCAGCTGTTATTCCAAAGTTGGCAATGAGTGGTAAGGCCTGTATTGCCCGCCTGTGTCTTTTGACTAAGGTGTCTAGGCTAGGAATGGGTAGAGGTTCATCTTCTGGGACTATAGTTATATCAGGGAGTAATAAGGCAAGAACAGAGCCACCGGTCCAATTCGCTGGAAGCCTGGGGAAGGCCAAGTTTCCTCCACCCATTAAAACTCTGCCATTGGGAGGACAAAGAGTTGGGGTGGGTGAGGAATAATTTTGTATGTTGAGCAATTTTCAAAGAAAGTAACTCCAACATCAATATCATAGGTGTTATTCTGCATCGCGCCTAAAAGACATAATGTAATAGTGCCTATAAGTTGTACTTAAAAAGGAAATCCGGGTTGGCATGTATTATCATTGTCTATGATAGAATTAATAGGAACTGCCATAGTCATAATTGCCCCTGTTGTCATGCAGAGCCAGCAATCACCACCAAGGGTGTGGTTGGAATTATTAAGCAAGTAGAAGGTAGTTTCCAAAATATCTAATGTATTGGTATCTAAACCTGGGAGCTGAGATTTAGGCAACATTAAGGGATGATATGTGAGCTCAGGGATTTGGGGTTTCAAAAGTTTGATTATGTGAGGATGTTTGACAGCATCAGTGGTTCTTCCACCATCAGTGACCCCTGTAGGGGCCTTAATGGGCCAGCAGGAGGGTTTACCGACAGGGCCTTGGCAACCAGCTGACTGTAGCTTGGTGTATTTGCCTTCTACTCCCTGGTCAAATAGAACGGAGATATAATGAATAGTGGTCCCCCCTGCTGCATGAGTTTTAGTTTGAGAGGCTTCAAAAAATTGTTCTCCCTGCTTGTTAACACAAATTGAGGGCGACACATAACAAGAGTCATGCCTCGCCTGGGTATGCGAACAGGTTGCAGAAGAATTTTGGAGAGCTTTACTTGTACTAGGGGGAATAAACTTTGGCTTGTTAACACATACCCATTTAGGGTGATGAACTCCTCCAAGTTTATGGTCAACCTCGGCATGGAGGTAAGCCACCTTAGTCACGCAGTCAGCAGTCTCGGTCCAACTAGTGGGAGCCTGAGTCCAAGATCATCACTTGCATTCACAGGGGGGCCCAAAAACTTACACCATGATGTTGGAACGTGGAGGGCCAAGGCCTCCATGTACAAACCTGTTAAGCAGAAGTGCCTAAATCAGGATCCTCACACAGATTGTTGGCTGCATCTGAAAAAGAACAAAATTTGTCCTCAGGGGGAGGCCCTCCATCCCTGTGTTGAGGTAAGTCATTAACCTGTTTAACCAGGCATTCTGGTAACCATCTTGGGGCTGATTGCTCTTGGTCCAAAAGACAAGCTGAGCCTCGTCCCCAGATGAGAACAGGACCTTTCCATTTATTTGTAAGGGAATTACACCACATAAGAGGTGGGCGAACAGAATTGGACAAGGGATGCCAGTTTCTGTCTGCGGCCGAATGGCCTTCACTGTCTAGGGTAAGAAAAATAAGGGGAAGTAAGGCATGGTTAAGGCGATGCCTGGGAGTGGTAAATACAAGGGCAGAAGCCTTATGGAGGGTTATCCAAGTCTATAAGGTAAGGTGGGCACGTTCCACAACGCCTTGGCCCTGAGGGTTGTATGGAATTCCAGTAGTATGACGAATTTGCAAGGTAGCACAAAACTATTTAAACTTGGCACAGGTATATGCAGGATAATTATCTGTTTTAATATGTATTGGTTTACCCATTATGGAAAAGGCTGAAATAAGAGGAGAAAGAACATATTTGGTAGCCTCTCCTGAATGTGGTGATGCAAAAATAAAGTCGCTGAAGGTATATATAGAAACGTGTATATATTTGGTAATTTCAAATTCAGGAAAATGAGTAACATCCATTTTCCAAAACTGATTGGGCAGTAATTCTCGGGGGTTAACTCTCATGTGTTGAATGGGGAGGGAGACAGTGCAACCTGGGCATGCTTTTACTATTTCTCGTGCCTGTTGCATGGTAATTTTACAAAGTAATTGAAGGCTCTTGGAATTTAGATGGTGAAGATTGTGTAACTCTGTGGCCTTTTGAATGGAGCCCACAAAAATTGGAAAGATGGAACGAGTTGCTGCATCAGCTTGGGCATTACCTTGTGTTAGAGGCCTGGGATGATCAGAGTGTGCCCTGATGTGTTCTAAGAAAAATGGGTGTTGTCTGGCCTGAATTAGCTGCTGAAGCTGATGAAAAAGAAAGGCCACATTGGAAGAAGCCTTAATGGTGGGGGAAATGTCCAGCAGGGACACAGAATGAGCAATGTAGGCACTGTCTGTATAAATATTAACAGGATTATCAAAAAATATTATAAAAACTTGTGTTATGGCAAACAATTCCACAACCTGTGCTGACTGATACATAGTATCAAAGATGGTAGGCTGGGTATTGACAACAAAGAGCGCTCAGCCATTACTGGAACCGTCTGTAAAGACAATAAGGGCTTGAGGAATGGGAGCCTTTTGAGTAATTTTGGGAAAAATAAATGGATGTAACTGGACAAAATGTAAAAGGGGGTCATTGGGGAGGTGGTTATCAATTGTTCCCCAAAAGCCTGATAGGGCAATACCCCATTCATCCCGTGTCTGTATTAAAAAATTGGTTTGGTCCTTCATATATGGAATTAAATTATTATGAGGTTCTTTGCCAAAATGTTGTCGAGAATCAAATGACCTTTAATAATAATAGAAGCTACCTGAGCAAGATTAACAGTAATAACCTTGGAGGATGTGGTGGGTAAATGGACCCAAAGCGAGGGGCAGCCTTTATTTTTAAAATGTGGATCTCGCTGCCAAATTATTCCTGTGGGTGTATGAGGAGTTTGTTAAATAACCAGAACCAGAGGAAGGTTATAAGAAATTTGTGTAACAAACTGTTGGGCAATGGCTTCTGTGACTTGGTTTAATGCCTGTAATGCCTCGTGTGTAAGCTTTTGAGAGGAGGAGGGGTGGGAATCACCTCTCAAAATATAATTAAGGGACAAAAGTACACAAGTGGGTAATTTTAAATATGTTCTTAGCCATTTAATATCCCCCAGTAATTTTTGAAAATCATTAAGAGTGTGAAGATGGTCCACACGTAGTTGTATTTTAGGAATTTGAATCTGATTATCTTGAAGTTTAAGGCCCAAATAGGTATAACAGTCCTGTGTTTGAACCTTATCAGAAGCTATCTGCAGTCCCAAGGTAGTGAGGGTTTTGTAAAGGTCCAGGTAACAATTATTAACGTCATGGATATTAGGTGCAGCAATTGACAAATCATCCAATTAATGTAAAATATGAATTTGTGAACATTGCTCTCTCACAGGGTCTACTGCTTGAGCAACGTATTTTGGGCTAAGACTAGGGCTGTTGGCCATACCTTGGGGAAGAACCTTCCATTGAAATCTGTGCATAAGGCCCTGAAAATTAATGTGAGGGAGACTAAAGGCAAAATAGGGTCTATCCTCAGGATGTAAAGCAATGGTAAAAAAGCAATCTTTTAAGTCAACAACCATTTTACAATAGTTTTTGGGAATAGCCACTGGTGTGGGAATGCCTGGCTGTAGTGCTCCCATCAGGCATATAACTTTATTAACGACACACAAATCTTGTAAAAGGCGCCACTTGCCTGATTTTTTCTTGATAACAAAAATAGAATTATTCTATGGTGAGCTTGATGGCTCTACATAGCCAGCTGCCAGCTGTTCCTGCACTAACATGGAGGCAGCCTCCAATTTTTCTTGGGTAAGGGGCCACTGATCCACCGACACAGGAGTCTGAGTCTCCCAAATAATTTTATCTGCATGGGGTACAGGAGGGACAGGGACCAACACTAAAAATCCAAATACCCAAGTCTATATGTATTTGTTTTTTGTAAGGGTTGTATAGGCTCAACCAGTCCTTGTCTCAGTCTCCCCATGCCTGTACCAGGGACAAAATTCATATGAAGCATTTGATGAGTCACCATGGAATTGGGACTGGAAAGAATAACTTACATTTGACTCAAAATATCTCGGACGTATAGGTTAAGATGAAGGTCAGGAACAAAGAAAGGAGTGACAGTTCCCATATTACCCTCTTTATCAGTCCAGCTAAGAGCCCTAGAGCTGACCAGAGGATTTTTTGACTGTCCTATCCCTTTAAGGTCTGTCAAGGATGGGGTGAGGGGCCAACCTGTTGGCCAGTATTTTTGAGAAATAATTGTGACATCAGCTCCAGTATCAAGAATTCCTTGGAATTCCTTTCCTTCAATAAGTAAGATAAGGGTGGGTCTATTGTGAGAAATATGCTGAACCCAATATACATCAGAGGAGCCCAAGGAGGTAGTCCCCCTCGGTAGGTTTGAGTGGTGGAAGTGCCTCCTGAATCCAAGGGAAGGAGTATTAATTGTGCAAGTCTTGTTCCTGCTGGGATGGCCGCAACTCCATTAATAGCTGTGGCCAGTATTTTTATTTCTCCAGTGAAATCATTATCTTTAATGCCAGGGAAGACCTGAACACCTTGTAAGGTAGTAGAGGCTCTTTCAAGAATAAGGGCACACATATGAGATGGAGTGGGACCCATAATTCCAGTGGGTATTATCTGGGGCCCTTGCATTGAGTCTAATATTGTATCGGTGGTGGCAAAAAGGTCCAATCCTGCGCTGCCTGGGGTGGCTAATTGGAATGAGGCAATTGTGGAGAAGGATTTTGAGATAGGCTGCTGAGGGCATTTGTCTTAGATCTACACTCACTGGCCCAGTGATGACCTTTACCTCATCTAGGGCAAAGGGTAGCTGGGGGCAGTTTAGCCTCAGTTTGAAAAGACACTATTCTTAGGCTTTGTTTGCCTGTCGGACACTCACGTGCAAAAATGGCCAGGTTGTTTACAAGTAAAGCAACTACGTGAGCCAGGATTGTGAAAGGCCTTGGTAAAGGCGGCACCGAGGGTGAGACCCATGGCAAGGGCTACACCCAACCCTGCACAGAGTCCAATAAATTCAGAAAGTTTCACTTTTTTCTTATGTGGTCGAAGAACATCCTGACATGCCAGGTTGGCATTTTCAAAGGCAAGATGTTTTACAAAGGTGCTTTCGCTTTCACTTGGTCCAAGCAAGAATCCCGCAGCTAGGTTAAGCCGGGGAACAAAGTCGCTATAAGGCTTGTCGGGCCCTTGTCGAATTTTTGCCAGGGAAGTCGTAGCAGAGGCCTTTGGAGGGAGGCGTCTCCAAGCATGTAAGCCAGCCATCTGAATCTGTGTCAAAAGTCCAGCAGGGAAACGTGCCAGTTAAGTTTTAGTGTCAAAAGGCGCATTGCCCACTAGCTTAACATAAGTCCAGGAATTAGAGGAGGGCTTAGTTAAATTTTTCTGAGCAGTTTCCTGACAGTGCTCTTTGAAATCTGCATTCCATAACAGGAAGTCTGCGGCATTGAGGGTAGCTTGGTCTAAAAATTTCCAATCATTGGGAGTAAGACATTGTGTCATGTAGCTTTCTAATAAAGCCTACGTGTAGGGTGCAATGGGTCCATAGTGAGCACAAGACTTTTTAAGTTTTTTCAAGAAAACGCAGGCTTAATGTTTTGTAGACACTCTGGGTTCCTTCCTGCCTAGGGATGAAGTCCTCATCCTCTGAGTCCTGATCTCCTTGATCCATTTCCCCCGCTTCCTCCTCTTGATCCTCGTCTAAGTCTTTGACATCAACCTGGGCAGGCTTAAATATCTAACTGAGGGTGACTGAAAAGTGAGAACAGTCCAATGGAGCGGCTTAGCCTTTGTATTAGACCACTTTGGGCCAGCTTGTGTTGACTCCAGCAATAAGGCTAATGAATAAAGCTCAGAGTCAAGGGATCTTAATTCTTTTTAAACTTGGATCTCTTCCAGTCTATGTTGGAGAGACTCTCCCAAGGGAGCCAGGTTAGGCAAGGGAATTGGGGAAAAAATATCTGGTGGGGGGATTTGGCCCCTGAAGGGCCAGAGCACAAAAAGCAGGAGAGATATAGGAGGGAGGTGGATGTGTAAGTCCTATAGGCTGTGGCTGGGTCCTAAGCAGTGGCAGGTCTTCTGTATCATAGGGAGTTGCTTCCTTCTCCAAGTTAGCCTTCTCCCCAGGGGTCAATGTGTCTCCAGGATTTCAAACTGGATAAAGGCGGTTGGTAACCATTGGAGCCCTATTCATTAGGGTGGTATTTTGAGGGGGACCAGGAAGGTTTCCAGGGTCCTGGGGAGACTGAGAATGGTCTATGTCTATACTAACTGATGGGCATGCGAGGGGGGACGAGAGGTCTTTTGCATAGTCTCTTTCCTAATCCTGAAAAGTTTTAAGGTACCATTGTCAAAGGGTGAACTTTTAAGAAATTCATTAATTAATTTTCAGTAAGAAAAGGTGGGAACAGGCAATTTTTCTGTCCAAAGGATTCATAATAATCTTTTAAACAGTCTCCTACTCTAAGCCATCTTTTACCATTAATGGTCCCTTCAAGGTGAAATCATAGACACAATTCCCCTATGTATGAAAAGAAAAATTTTAAGTCCTTTTTCTTAACACGTGCCCCCCATGTCTTGAAGGAATCCTTGAGGCCCGACAAATACAAATCATGTGACAAAACTGCTTGACCCATGGTGGGTCACTCCCCGTGCGTCATCCCCACTCTCCTCCTAGATCTGTCTCTTGGTGGTGTCTGCTGAGGCAATTGTGAGCTCCGCTTGACCAAGTTTTCCAGGAGGACGGGGTTCCCTATGACTCAAAGGCTCGAGCCCCAGTCAGTGGGCACCAGATGTCCCGGCTGGCAGGACACATCAACGTGGGCAGCGAACCAAGATAGGGAGGAATGAAGGGACAAGAGACACGAGAGATGACAGCAAGACAGGAGTTCTGATCAACCTTCAAAATACATTGTTAACACAGGGGATTTTATATGCTGGAGATGGGAAAGCTCTCTTATCGGCAGTTCCTGGATGTCTACACAAGGTGAGATAACCTCAGGATATTTCAGGAAGACAGATGGCCACAGGATGTCTCAGGGACACAGATGGCTAAATGATGTCTCCAAGAGATGATGTCTCCCTGGGTGTTGTTTCTTGTAAGTGTCAGGCTATTCTTTGAAGGAGAATTCCTTCTACCCCTGACAGTCAGGGATTCGGTATTTCCAATGGAAAACTGAAAAAAGAATGCAATGTGTATGCAAATATGTGCTACCCCAAAATCTTCCCACTTTCATTCAGAACAATGCCTTGACATTACCTTCACCCCAAGTAAGACACAATTAGAGAAGATTTGAAAATCTGTGAATACACATCTGGAATGGAAAATGCTCAGGAGTTCACAAACTTGAAGGTGGTAGAGGAGTTTCCAAAAGCAAAGAACAGGGTAATAACTCCACAAACATGGAGCTCTGCCGGCATAAAGATTTCTTGAGAAACTGCTTCTGAGGTTGGGCACTTGAAATATATGTTGTTTTCAGGAGCTTTAGCTTCCTTTCTATTGAGACCATCAAATCTGGGTCTGCATCTATGTGACCTGGAGGACATGGTTTCATATTTTCCAATGGATATGAGGCAGCAGTGCTGAATTCTCTCTTTGTAGGTAAACTGTTGCCAATGGGGGCTAAGTGTCTCCCAGTGTGGACTGTGAAGACATTTAATCATCCTCCACTTTTGTGGTGTTTCTTGTAGCTGCACTGGGAGTTTGGTATTTGCTTCTCGAAATGCAAGGAGTTCAACTGGGACACAGTGCTCGAGGGAGTTCTGTCATGTGTGGTGGGTAAGGGTCTGCAAGAGAATGCACCAACCAGGCTTCTATCCCACATAGCTTGCCCCCTTGACCATAGCAATCTGATTCTAAACATTGCACTGAAACCTCTCCATATAACAAGATGCCTTTACATACAAGGATCTAGAGGCTACACTATGTCAGTAACAAACCATTTGGAAGCCAATGCAAATTCAAATGACCCCACCACAGATGTTTTAACACACACCTGCACTCCACTGCTCTAGGCCGACTACTCATCAGGTTCCAAATTACTGGCATCTCTCTTCTACACCATTTTCATGAACACCAGTCAATCAAGGCACTGTCTGATACACTCATGATCATCAATAGGACATACAAAGTTTCTCCAGTGCGACCTGGTCATGGGAATTCAAAAATTTAATGGTATTTATCTAGCCATTTTTCAACGATGACATTGGAGGCACTGTGGGATTCAATTCACTCAGGAACCATTAAATGGAGAAAAAGCTCATTTCAATGAAAGCTCTAGAAAACGTTAACAGGCAAGGCTTCCCAAAGACAGGCCAAAAGGTCACATGAAGCCAGGTCCATTGAGGTCTACAATGTGAGGTCCATGTGTGTTTTGACTTGCAACAATGGCTGCCACGTCTTTAAGAATAAAATCATGTAATATCATTCCTGAGATTCCCAGTGCTCTGTGGAAAGCCACCCTGGGCCTAGATCTCAGTTTCCAAGGGCGAATCTCATGCGTGGCCTCCTAAAATCCCAACACAATACACAGCAATACTTCTTGGAGGTCAGTTCCAGAACTCAGTCTCTAGGGGAATCACACCAGTGTTCAAGCCCAGGTGGATCCAGTCAACTCTTCCAACCACGACTTAAATAAAAACAATTAAAACCAAAACACTCCCACATGGCCCTCATCTTCTCCCATATAGACACTCATCATAACCTCTGGCTGGAGTTTTCCATGAGGGTCGCAGGCCAAGACAATGTCCAAAATAATCTCCCTTGCACCTCATTTGCCTAAATTCAGGGTGGCCTGGACACCCTTCCTGTAAACCAGAAGTGATCAAATAGGCCTGCCCTTAATACTGTTCCATTTCTCCAATTTGAGGCCTTCTGACTGTGGGGTTTAGATTCTTTATGTGAATTGGAGTCATGAGAAAACCAAGGTCCTCTGCAGAGATTTGAAGAACTCACTTGACCCAAAGGATCCCTATTCTCAATTGATGGATTTTAGGAACCTAAAAGGGGTAGGCAATAGAATTCATTAACAATGACTAAACTTTTTGCCATTTTGGTTTTGGATGCTCACATTGGATCTTTCTTTAGATCCAGCAGATGCTGAAAATCTAAGCCACAGCCTCACACAGGGCCAAGAGCCTGATCCAGACACATCCCTTTCCAAAGCAATTAAGCAAAGAGCCACAGGTGATGCCCATTCATTTCCATTTCAAAACTGTTTTTTTCAGGCTTCACAAAGGGGTGGCCTGAGGCAAAGACTTTCCTGACATTCAGGGCAAAAGAACAATAGGTAAGCAAAAGGCCCAAAGCAGGTTTATACACTGAGATTTTCCTTGTCACACGGATATCTGAGTTTTTTGATATGCTGGCCATTCCCTTCAGCTATCCAGTACATGGTCATGTAACAGACCTTGGAGTTGGTACATACCTTGGACAGAAAACCATGAGTGTATTCTGGAGAGTGGCCAGAATTCAGGAAGAAAACAGGGACTTATGAAGGTAGTAGGTGTTGCCCATCCATAAGGCAAGGAACACTCCATTCATAAATTGGGCAGGATGAATGCTGGGAAGCTTTCTACTAGACAGGACACATCCATTGTTGCATTCTCTTTTCTAATGTCTACAACCAGGGACACAGTGGGATACACAGACATAGAAACACTCACCTTGTAAAAGATTCTACTAGAAACAGTTCACTCCAAACCAAACAAACCACCTCTCTGATCTGGTTTCTTTGGCTAACTCTGTGAAGTTGTCAGGAACAAAGTGTTGAGCCACTACCTGCTTTCTCAGGAAATGTCCCTCTTCAGAACTCTCCTGGCATTTGGCTATCCTCACAGCAGTAGTTACCGAGAAAGACTGACTCTGTCCTTGGAAAATCCAAACAAGTGAGCCCACTGGGACTGGGATTTGGACTGCCTCTTGGTGCCTGGCTTCTTGGATACCAAGTTCAGAGAGTTCAATCACCAAGGAAATGAGGCATGTCACTTTCTTTGGAACTGAATGAGGCCACTGCCTTGGAAACCACATTGTCCTAAGAGTTGCTTCCAAGGGTCCCATGAGATGGAGGCTTCCCCTACTTTCTGTGACACTTTCACAAGTTAGAATGATATATCATCCATAGGCACCCAGGAACAGCTCTCCACACAGGCTGGTTTGATCCATCTTCTCTACAATAAGAAGAGAAAAGCTGATTCAGACACATTGCTTCATCCTGACCAGGTTGCTTGCCATGGAATATGACTTTTGCTCTCTCAGGTCCTTCGTACCTGCCTACAACTTCTCTGGGTATCATTTCTGTATGGACCTTTGAGGTTCTCAGCAGGTGGAAGGTCCCGTAATTTCCTGTATTCTAAGAACAACTCTGTCCCTGCTTTTCAGTAAAATGAGATTGAGGGAAGAGTGTATATTTAGGGTTAATAACAGGTTCAATTTGGGTTAGGAAATATTCTCTGTGATGAATTATGTTATTGGGAACCTGGGATATTTACAAAAATATAGAGGTGAAATATAAGAATGAAAACAGAAATCTAGGTATGATTTTAAGGCCAGAAGGGCATTGGGCCCTTGATTGGGATACTTAGCTTTGAATTATGTTCTGCACAGATGTCTCAGAAAATTTGATATACAATGGCATAGGACCTGTACCTTGGAAGATTGAATGTAGAAGAGAACATCCACTCAAAAAAGGATAGTCATTAGGATTTGAAAGATAGTCGGTACGTTTAGGAAGAAGAGTGAGTATATGATTTGGACCAAAAGTTCTTTAGCAATAGGGTTTCTTATTTTCCAATAAACATGAGGAAGCAGTGCAGAATCCTCTCTTTGTAGGTCAACTGTGACCACTGGAGACTAAGTGTCTCCCCGTGTGGACTGTGAAGCCATTTGTTCCTCCTCAACGTTTTGTGGTATTTTTGCTGCAGCACTGGGAGTTTGGTATTTGCGTCACAAAATACAAGGAGCTCAACTGGGACACAGTGCTGGAGGGAGTTCTGTCACGAGTGGTGGGTCAGAGTCTGCGAGAGAATGCACCAACCAGGCTCTATCCCTCATATCTTGTCCCATTGCCGCCTTGTCCATATCAACCTCATTCTGAACATTGCCGTGAAACGTCTCCATATAACAAGATGCCTTTACATATAAGGGTCTGCTGGCTGCACCATGTCAGTCAAAAGCCATTTGGAATCCAATGGTAGATCCTCATGGCCCTACCACTGATGTTCTTTCACACACCTGCCCACCACTCCTCTAGGCCCACTACTCAGCAGGCTCCAACATACTGAAATCTCTGTTCTACACCATTTTCATGAAACCCAGTAATTCAAGGCACTGTCTGGTACCCTCATGATCAGCAACAGGACATACAAAGCTTCTCCAATGAATTTCGAAAATTTTATGGTATTTTTCTAGCCATTTTTCAAGGATGAAGTTGGAGGCACTGTTGGTTTCAATTCATTCAGAAAACATTAAATGTTGAGGAAGCTAATTTCAGTGAATGCTCTGGAGAACTCTCACAGGCAAGTCTTCCCAAAGAGTGGCCAAATGGACACATGAAGCCAGGCCCATTGAGGTCTACAATGTGAGGTACGTGTGTGTTTTGACTCTCAACTATGGTACCGAAGTCTTTCAGAATAAAATCATGTGATATCCTGGCTGAGATTCCCAGTGATCTGAGGAAAGCCACCCTGGGCCTAGATCTCAGTTTCCAAGGGCGACTCTCATGCGTGGCCTCCTAAAATCCCAACAAAATTCATGGCAATACTTCTCTGAGGTCAGTTCCAAAACCCAGTCTCTAAGGGGAATCACACCAGAGTTCAAGCCCTGGTGGACCAAGTCATTTCTTCCAACCGCCTCACAAATGACCAAAATTAAAACCAAAACTCTCCCACATGGCCCTCATCTTCTTCCATATAGTCACTCATCGTAACCTTTGCCAGGAGTTTTCCATGAGGGGCACAGCCAAAGACAGTGTCCAAAATAAACTCCCTTGCCCCTCATTTGCCAATATTCAAGGTGGCCTGGACACCCTTCCTGTGAACCACGAGTGATCAAATAAGCCTGCCGTTAATACTTCTCTATTTCTCCAATTTGAGGCCTACTGACTTTTAGGTATAGATTATTTATGTGATTTGGAGTCATGAGAAAACACAAGAACCTCTGCAGGACTTTGAAGAACTTATTTGACCCAAAGAATCCCTAATACGTTAATCCCTAATACTCGTTAATACGGCACTGCTTCTCCAATTTGAGGCCTATTGACTGTGGGGTTTAGATTCTTATGTGAATTGGAGTCATGAGAAAAACCAAGCACCTATGGGCTAGCCTCTGCAGGGTTTTGAGGAACTCATTTGACCCAAATGATCACTAGTCTCACTTGATGAAGGTCAGGAACCTTACAGAGGTAGGCAAGAGACTTCATTCACAATCTTTTGGCAATTTTTGTTTTAGATGCACACATTGGGTCTTTTTTTTAGATCCTTCATGTGCTGAGAATCTAAGACATAACCTCACACAGGGCCAAAAATCTGATTCAGACACATCCCTTTCCAAAGAAATTAAGTAAAGAGCCACAGGTGATGCCCTTTCATTTCCATTTGAAAACTGTTTTCTTCATGCTTCACAAAGGTTTGGCCTGAAGAAAAGACCTTCCTCACATTCAGGGCAACAGAACAATTGGTAAGCACAGAGCTTGGAGGTGGTACAAATTATGGAAACAAAATCGTGAGCCTATTCTGAGAGTGATCAGTTTTCAGGAAGAAAACAGGAACTTAGGAAGATAGTAGATGTTGCCCATCCATAAGTCAAGCCGCAGTCCTTTCATACACTGGACAAGATAAATCCTGGAATGCTTTCTACTAGACAGGACACATCCATTGATGCATTCTCTTTTCTAATGTCTACAACCACGGACACAGTGGATGCACAGAAAAAGAAACACTCGCCTTGCGAAACGTCTTACCAGAAACAGTTCACTCCAAACCAAACAAACCACCTTTCCTAACTATTCTTAGAACATGAGACAAAACCTCAAACCCACACACAAACCCACAAAGGCACCTCCTTCCCCCAAGTAGGTCTGTAACTATCGGGAGTGTCCTCTGAATGGTGGGCCATACTATGTTCCGCTGAAATGGCCTGTCCTGTGTCAGATCTGGTCTCCTTGGCCAACTCTGTGAAGTTTTCATGAGCCAGCGGTGATCCACTACCTGGTTTCTCAGGAAAGGCCCATCTTCAGAGCTTTCCTGACATTTGGCCATCCTCACATCAGTAGGTACCAAGAAAGACTGACTCTGTCCTTGGTAAATCCAAACAAGTGAGAACACTGAGACTGGGACTGGGACTGGCTCTTGGTGCCTGGCTTCCCGGATCTGAGACTTCCATCACCAAAGAAGTAAGGTGAGGTTACTTCCTTCAATATCTTAATGAGGTCACTGCTTTGGCAACCACTTTGTCCTAACAGTTCCTTCCAATGGTCCTATGATGGAGGTTGCCCCTACTTCCTGTGATACTTTCACAAGTTAGAATGGTATATTAACCATAGGCATCCGGGAACAGCTTACCACACAGGACTGGTTTGGTCCATCTTCTCTACATTAAGAAGAGAGAGGCTTATTCAGAAACTACCCTTCATCCTTACCAGGTTGTTTCCCATGGAAGGTGACTTTTGCTCTCTCAGGTACTTCATAGCTGCCTGCATCTTTCCCTGGGATCAAATCTGCATGGACCTTTGAGGTTCTCAGCAGGTGGAAGATCCCCTACATTCCTGTATTTTAAGATGAACTCTGACCCTGCCCTTTTGTAAAGTTAGATTGACGGATCAGTGTATGGTTAGGGTTAATACCTTGTTCGATTTGGGTTATAAATCATTCTGCAGGATGATTACTACTATTGGTAACCTGCAATATTTATAAGATTATAGAGGTGAAATATAAGTACAAAAACAGAAATCTATGTAAGATTTGTAGCACAGAAGGGCATTAGGCCCTTGATTTGGATACTTAGCTTTGAATTACATTCTGCAGAGATGTCTCAGATAATGCGATATACAATTGCAAAGGACCTTGTACTTTGGATGATTGATTGTAGAAGAGAACATTTACTCAAATTGGGAGAGTCAGTAGGATTAGGAAGATAGTCTGTAGGTTTAGGAAGAAGAGTGAGTATAAAATTTGGAACAAATGTTCTTTAGCAATAGGGTTTCGGTTATAGAGTGAATGTAAATGTCAGCACATGTGAAGACTCAGTCACAATGATGAACTGGAGAAAATATAGGAAAAAAGATATCAATAGAGACATTACAAAATCAGGCAATTATAATGTGAGTGATAGGATTAGACATTTTCAACATGGTTAAGATTGAATGCATAATCTTAGGAAGAAAAAAAATATGTAGTAACCAATAGGAATAACATTTGAAAGCATTAGGCAACCTGGACATGGATGTTTTTAGTAATCCATGTTCACTTTCCATTTAGGCTTTGGTACAATCATAAGTGTGACCTTTGCATTTTCTGCCCAGAAAATTATTGTGATAAAATGTATCTGTGGATCATGTGATATGAGTATTTCTTTCACCATTTCTGAGAGCAATATTTGAAGACATATAAATTAGTATTGGGGGTACAAAGTGGTGTACCCTGTGTCAATGAATATAGAGATAATGGATGAATAGAATATACAGTGAATAAATAATCTAACTGGTTCCACTTTAAATAATGGATTGAATTGATATCTGAAAATATATAAGATATCATATATTGACATACAATCATTCATTCCAACCAGTTATATATCTAATGGTAATCTTAGGGTTATTGTTTATCATGAAGTGTGTGTGAGTTTTGCTTCAAAAGTGATTATGGAAATCGAAAATAATGTGTTTGGAAAGAAGTCTCAGGAAAAGACCAGTCAAGAAATATGGAGGAATACATGAGTTGTGAAGCAGGAAGTGATTGAAAGTGAAACAAATGCCTATAAATTTGCTAAATTGTGGATGAAATATATATCCAATGATGTGCATAAACTGATGAAATAGTAGTGTACCAGTGTTGAATACAAATGAACGGCAAAATACATATCATGTCCCATAGGAATCGACTTGCATTGATGTTAAACTGAGTCAGTTACTGTAGAAATATTAGGATTCGCGTGCATCATTCACTGAATTTAGTTTTCTTTTTTTAAAACTTTTTATTAATGGTTGTTCAAAACATTACATAGTATTGTGGTGAGCGTCACAGGTTGGGGGGCCTGGCTTGAGGAAACAAAAGAGAAGGCCCTAGACACTCAGGATTGGAGATCCGCCCATTCTGGGATAAAGAGTTGCTGCACAGTGATTGCTTCCCACCTATTGAGAGGAGAAGCGTGGCCCAATGCACACAGCTCCACCTACTGGAAGAGAAGTTAATTGAACTCTATTACTGCATGTATTATTATTATTTTTTTCTTTTTATTTTCTTCTTTTTCTTTCATTTTCATTTTTTGTTGTTGTTCTTTAACTTTTTTTAATGTTTTTATTTTTTAAAATTTTTAAAATTTATTATTTTATGATTCTTTTAATTTTAATTTTCATTTTTATAATTATCATTATTATTTCTAAAAAATTTTATTTCTTTCTTTATTTTCTATTTTTTTTCTTTTGTCTTTTCATTTCTTTTCAATTTTCTTATTCTCCCTTCCTTGAATTCTACCTGCCTACTCTCATTCTCTTTAGTGACTTCTTCACATCCCTACTACTATCTTTCCTCCCAAGCTTCAAATAAATTTATAAGAGTAAGCAGTAATTCAGCAGTCAAACAGAACAAGAAGTAACATTAGCAGCATAAAAAAGCAAGGATGAAAATGTGTACAAACAATGAAGGACAACATAAATAATCAGGAGGACCTAGAATCATCAGGAAAATGGTCATATAAAGAACTCAAGGAATACCTTAGACAGATGGAATAGAACCTTAAAGAGGATATGAGACAGCAATTCCAAGCAGTGAAAGAACACATTGAAAATGAATTACATAAACAGATAAAAGAAGAAGTCAAGTGTCTTTATCAGGAGATAGAGATTATAATAGAAATCAAACAATAATTCTAGAAATGAAGGAAACGATAAACCAAATTAAAAACTCAATTGAGAGTATCACTAACAGAGTGGAGCAAGTAGAAGCCAGAACGTCAAATAATGAAGAAAAAATATATCATCTTGAAAGGAGTCTAGCCAACTCCGAAAAACTGGTAAAAAATCATGAGAAAAACATCCAAGAGATATGGGATAACATAAAAAAACAAACTTATGAGTCATCTGGATAGAGGAAGGTACAGAGATTCAAACCAAGGGAATGAGTAACCTGCTGAATGAAATAATTTTAGAAAACTTTCCAGAAATAAAAAAGGAAACGGATATACAAATTGTAGATGCATACAGGACACCGAGCACACAAAATCACAGTAGACCAATGCCAAGACACATTTTTACGAAAATATCCAATAAACAGACCAAAGAGAAATTATTAAAAGGTACATGAGAAAGGAGGCAGATGACATTCAGGGGTAAACCAATAAGGTTAACAACAGATTTTTCATCACAGACGCTGAAAGCGAGAAGATCCTGGAACAATGTATTTCAAATACTGAAAGACAATGGATGCCAACCAATAATTCTGTATCCAGCAAAATTAAGCTTCAGGTACAACAACAAAATAAAAATATTTCATAATTAACAAAAGCTAAAAGAATTTGCAGCCAGAAAACCAGCATTGCAAAGTGTCTTGAGCAAAACACTACATGAGGAAGAAATGAAAAACAACAACCAAAACTATCACTGGGAAGTGCCTCAGTAATAACACAGGGCGGGGGAAAAGCTAATCATGGAGAAACAAACTAAATTAAAAAAAAGTAAATAATCAAAATGGCTGGCAGTACAAACCATATATAAATAGTAACTCTAAACCTTAATGGTTGAACTCTCCAATAAAGCGACATAGGCTGGTAACTTGGATTATAAAAACAAATCCAACAATATGTTGCCTCCAGGAGACACATCTGAATGGAAAAGGCATACACAGGCTGAAGGTGAAAGGTTGGGAAAAAATATACCATGCACACGGTCCTCGTAAGCAACCAGGGGTGGCCATCCTCACATAGAATAAAATCGACTTCAAAACTAAGTTATTCAAAAGGGATAAGTATGGATATTATATAACTTTAAAAGGAATCATTCACCAACAAGACATAAAAATTATCAATATTTATGAACCAAATAATGGTGCTGCGACCTTCATAAAACAAATTCTCCTCAAGTTCTGGAATCAAATAGACAACAACACAATAATTATCGGTGACTTCAACACAGCTCTCTCACCATTGGACAGATATTTCAAACAAAAGTTGAATTAAAAAAATATAGAATTCAATATCACAATCAATAACCTAGACTTAACTGAAATATATAGAATATACCAACCATCATCAAATGGATATACTTTTTTTCAGCAGCACATGGATCCTTCTCAAAAATAGACCATATATTATGCCATAGGGCAACCCTCAGTAAATATAAAGGGGTGGAGATAATACCATG
Source organism: Callospermophilus lateralis (assembly GCF_048772815.1). Taxonomy (NCBI): domain Eukaryota; kingdom Metazoa; phylum Chordata; class Mammalia; order Rodentia; family Sciuridae; genus Callospermophilus; species Callospermophilus lateralis. The sequence goes on along the minus strand of NW_027512513.1, from coordinate 352,581 downwards.
CATTTTTTCTGACTATAATGGAATGAAACTGTAAATCAATGATAAAAGAAGGAAGAAAAAGTCCTACATCACATGGAAAATGAACGATATGTTACGGAATGATCAATGGGTTACAGAAGACATAAAGGTGGAAATCAAAAAATTCTTAGAGATAAACGAAAACACAGACACAACATATCGGAATCTACGGGACACAATGAAAGCAGTTTTAAGAGGGAAATTCATCGCCTGGTGGTCATTCCTCAAAAAAAAAAAAAAAGGAAAAACCAACAAATAAATGAGTCACAACACACGTTACAGAACTCTCTCCAGCACTCTGTCCCAGTTGAACTCCTTGTATTTTGTGAAGCAAAAACCATATTCCCAGTGCAGCAGCAAGAAGCACCACAAAATGTGAAGGATGACCAAATGTCTTCACAGTCCCCACCAGGAGACACTTGGCTTCCTGTGGCCACAGTTTACCTACAAAGAGAGAATTCAGCACTGCTGCCTCAGGTTCATTGGAATATAAGAAACCATGTCTTCCAGGTCACATAGATGCAGACCCAGATTTGATGGTCTCACTACAAAGGAAGCTAAAGCTCATGACAAAAACATATATTTCAAGTGCCCAACCTCAGAGGCAGTTTCCCAAGAAGTCATAGGCCAGCAGAGCTCCATGTTGGTGGAGTGTTTACACTGTCCCTTACTTTTGGAAGCTCCTCTACCACCTCCAAGGTTGTGAACTCCCGAGCATATTCCATTCAGATACATAATCACAGATTTTCACACTTTTCTCCTCTTATTGTGTCTTACTTGGGGCGAAGGTAATATCATGGCACTTCTCTGGATGTGAGTGGGAAGATTTTTGTGTAGCACAAGTTTACATACACATTGGAGTCATTTTCCAATTTTCCATTTGAAATACTGAATCCCTGACATTAACCCCTACCCTACTGGACTCTGACTAATAATCTTAATATGATGGTGAGAAATAACCCAAAAAGAATAGAAATACAAGCAGTTCAGAGGAGGCATGTTGTGTAGTTGGAATTGCCTTTTGCATTATATAGTGTAGGAGTTATAAATCTAGTCAATTTTTTGTTGAAATAACTCTACATGTGTTTTTAAAGTTAACAAATATGTGAATTCCTGTCTCCCTTTCTCTGTAGTCTATACGGTGCATGTATTTTTATATGCACATAGAAAATCCTATCTGGTATCACACGTATATACTTGTGAGGTGGCTGAATTGGCAGATACAAATTGTGAGAAGAGATCACTCCTTCTAAACGCTGTTGGAACTGAAAATTCAACCTATGGGTGAGCTTCCAAGTTGAATAACATTATACATAAATCCATGTTCAGTAAATGAATATTTTTGCATCTGTGGATTATATATATTTCATGATGAATTTCGATTGGCATATATAATGCTACTTTTTTTCTTTTATTGGTTGTTCAAAACATTACAAATCTCTTCACATATCATATTTCATACATTAGATTCAAGTGGGTTATGAACTCCCATTTTTACCCCAAATACAGATTGCAGAATCACATCGGTTACACATCCACATTTTTACATAATGCCCTATTAGTTACTTTTGTATCCTGCTACCTTTCCAATACTCTACTATCCCCCCTCCTCTCCCCTCCCATCTTCTCTCACTACCCCATCTACTCTAATTCATTTCTCTCCTTGTTTATTTTCCCATTCCCCTCACAACCTCTTACATGTAATTTTGTGTAACAATGAGGGTCTTCTTCCATTACCATGCAATTTCCCTTTTCTCTCCCTTTCCCTCCCACCTCATATCTTTGTTTAATGTTAATCTTTTCTTCCTGCTCTTCCTCCCTGCTCTGTTCTTAGTTGCAATCCTTATATCAAAGAAGACATTTGGTATTTGTTTTTTAGGATTGACTAGCGTCACTAAGCATAATCTGCTCTAGTACCATCCATTTTCCTGCAAATTCCATGATTTTGTCATTTTTTAGTGCTGCGTAATACTCCAGGGTGTATAGAAGCCACATTTTTTTTTTATCCATTCATCTACTGAAGGACAACTGTGTTGGTTCCACAGTGTAGCAATTGTGAATTGTGCTGCTATGAACATCGATGTGGCAGTATCCCTGTAGTACACTATTTTAAGGTCTTAAGGGAATAGTCCAAAAAGGGCAATAGCTGGGTCAAATTGTTGTTCCATTCCCAGCCTTCCCCAGAATCTCCATACTGCTTTCCAAATTGGCCGCACCAGTTTGCGGGAACATCTCTCCACACAGGCCTGGTTTGGTCCTTCTTCTCTACATTAAGAAGAGAAAGGCTTATTCAGACACAACCCTTCATCCTTAAAAGGTTGTTTCCCATGGAAGATGACTTTTGCTCTCTCAGGTCCTTCATTGCTGCCTACATCTTCTTCAGGGATCAAATCTACATGGAACCTAAAAGGTTCTCAGCAGGTGGAAGATACCCTAAATTCCCGTATTGTAAGATGAACTCTGTACCTGCTCTTCTGTAAAGTTAAATTGAGGGAACAGTGTATGGTTAGGGTTAATAACATGTTCGATTTGGGTTAGTAATCATTCTGCTGGATGAATAATGGTATTGGAAAACTGCCATATTTACAAGAATATACAGCTGAAATATAAGTATGAAAACAGAAATCTAGGTAAGATTTGAAGTCCACAAGGGGATTAGGCCCTTGTTTGGGATATTTAGCTTTTAATTACGTTCTGCAAAATTGTTTCAGATAAATCGATAATCCATGGCATAGGACCTTGGACCTTGGATGATTGATTGTAGAAGAGAACATCCACTCAAAATAGGATAGTCGGTAGGTTTAGAAAGAAGAGTGAGTATAAAATTTGGACCAAATATTCTTTAGCATTAGGGTTTTGGTTATAGAGTGAATGTAAATGTCAGCACATGTGAAGAGTCAGTCACAATGATGAACTGGAAAAAATATAAGAAAGAAGATATCAATAGAGACAATACAAAATCAGGCAATTATAATGTGAGTGATAGGATTAGACATTTTCAACAGGATTGAGATTGAATACATAATCTTAGGAAGAAAAAAATAGGTAGTCACCAATAGGAATGATATTTGAAAGCATTAGGCAACCTGGACATGGATGTTTTTAGTAATCCATGTTCACTTTCCATTTAGGATTTGGTACAATCAGAAGTGTGACCTTTGCATTTGTGCCCAGAAAATTATTGTGATAAAATATATATGTAGATCATGTGACATGATTATTTCTTCCACTATTACTGGGAGCAATATTTGAAGACATATAAATTAGTATTGGGGGTACAAAGTGGTGTACCCTGAGTCTATGAATATAGAGATAATGCATGAATAGAACTTACTGTGAATAAATAATATAACTGGTTCCTCTTTAAATAATAGATTGAACTGATATCTGAAAGTATATTAGAAATCATTAATTGACATAAAATCAGTCATTCCAACCAGTTATGTATCTAATGGTAATCTTAGGGTTATTGTTTATCATGAAGTGTGTGTGAGTTTTGCTTCAAAAGTGATAATGGAAATGGAAAATATTGTGTTTGGTAAGAAGTCTCATGAAAAGACCAGTCAAAAAATATGGAGGAATACATGTGTTCTGAAGCAGGAAGTGATTGAAAGTGAAACAAATGCCTATAAATTTGCTAAATTGTGGATGAAATATACATCCTATAATGTGCATAAACTGATGAAATAGTAGTGTACCAGTGTTGAATAAAAATGAATGTCAAAATGTACGTCATGTCCCATAGGAATCTACTTGCATTGATGTTAAACTGGGTCAGTTACTGTAGAAATATTAGGATTCGCGTGCATCATTCACCTAAGTGAGTTTTCTTTTTTTTAAATTTTTATTTATGATTCTTCAAAACATTACATAGTTCTTGATGTATCATATTTCACACTTTGATTCAAGTGGGTTATGAACTCCTATTTTTACCCTGTATACAGATTGCAGAATCAAATCAGTTACACATCCATTGATTCACATATTGCCTTACTACTGTATGTTGTATTCTTCTGCCTTTCCTATCCTCTACTATCCCCCCTCCCATGCCCTCTCCTCCACTCTTCTCTCTCTAATCCCACTACTCTAATAAATTTTCCCCCTTGTATTATTTTTCCCTTTCCCCTCACTTCCTCTTGTATGTAATTTTTTATAACCCTGAGGGTCTCCTTCCATTTCCATGCAATTTCCCTTCTCTCTCACTTTCCCTCCCACCTCACATACCTGTTAAATGTTAATTTTCTTCTCATGCTTTTCGTCCCTTCTCTGTTCTTAGTTACTCTCCTTATATTAAAGAAGACATTTGGCATTTGTTTGCAAGGGTTTGGCTAGCTTCACTTAGCATAATCTCCTCTAATGCCATCCATTTCCCTGCAAATTCTATGATTTTGTCATTTTTTAATGCAGAGTAATACTCCGTTGTGAATAAATGCCACTTTTTTTTTTATCCATTCATCTATTGAAGGGCATCTAGGTTGGTTCCACCGTCTTGCTATTGTGAATTGTGGTGCTATGAACATCGATGTAGCAGTTTCCCTGTTGCATGCTCTTTTTAGGTCTTTAGGGAATAGAATGAGAAAGGGAATAGCTGGGTCAAATGGTGGTTCCATTCCCAGCTTTCCAAGAAATCCCCATACTGCTTTCCAAATTGGCTACACCAATTTGCAGTCCCACCAGTAATGTACAAGCGTACCTCTTTCCCCACATCCTCCCCAGCACTTGTGTTTGTTTGGCTTCATAAATGCTGCCAATCTTACTGGAGTGAGATGGTATCTTAGTGTGGTTTTGATTTGCATTTCTCTGATTGCTGGAGATGGTGAGTATTTTTTCATGTACTTGTTGATTGATTGTATGTCCTCCTCTGAGAAGTGTCTGTTCAGATCCTTAGCCGATTTGTTGATTGGGTTATTTGTTATCTTATTGTCTAATTTTTTGAGTTCTTTGTATATTCTTGATATTAGGGCTCTATCTGAAGTGTGAGGAATAAAGATTTGTTTCCAGGATGTAGGCTCCCTATTTACCTCTCTTATTGTTTCTCTTGCTGCGAAAAACCTTTTTAGTTTGAGTAAGTCCCATTTGTTGATTCTAGTTATTAACTCTTGTGCTATGGGTGTCCTTTTGAGGAATTTGGAGCCCAACACCACAGTATGTAGATCGTAGCCAATTTTTCTTCTATCAGACGCCATGTCTCTGATTTGATATAAAGCTCCTTGATCCATTTTGATATAACTTTTGTCCATGGCGAGAGAAAGGGATTCAGTTTCATTTTGTTACATATGGATTTCCAGTTTTCCCAGCACCATTTGTTGAAGATGCTCTCCTTCCTCCATTGCATGCTTTTAGCTCCTTTATCAAATATAAGACAGTTGTAGCTTTTTGGATTAGTCTCTGTGTCCTCCATTCTGTACCATTGGTCCACCTGCCTGTTTTGGTACCAGTACCATGCTTTTTTTTTTTTTTTTTTACTATTGCTCTGTAATATAGTTTGAAATCTGGTATCGCTATACCGCCTGATTCACACTTCCTGCTTAGAAATGCTTTTGCTATTCTGGGTCTTTTATTTTTCCATATGAATTTCATGATTGCTTTCTCTATTTCTACAAGAAATGCCCTTGGGATTTTGATTGGCATTGCGTTAAACCTATAGAGAACTTTTGGTAATATCACCATTTTGATGATGTTAGTTCTGCCTATGCATAAACAGGGTATATTTTCCATCTTCTAAGATCTTATTCTACTTCTCTTTTTAGGATTCTGTAGTTTGCATTGTATAAATCTTTCACCTCTTTTGTTAGGGTGATTACCAAGATTTTTTTTTTTTTGAGGATATGTGAATGGAGTGTTTTTCCTCATTTCTGTTTCAGAAGTTTTGTCGCTCACATACAGAAATGCTTTTGATTTATGCATGTTGATTTTATATGCTGCCACATTGCTGAATTCATTTATTAGTTCTAGTAGTTTTTTTTGTAGACCCTTTTGGGTTTTCTATATAAAGAATAATGTCATCTGCAAATAGTGATATTTTAAGTTCTTCTTTTTCTATTTTTATGCCTTTAATTTCTTTCGTCTGTCTAATTACTCTGGCCAGTTTCGAAAACTATATTGAATAGAAGTGGTGATAGAGGACATCCCTGTCTTGTTCCAGATTTTAGAGGGAATGCCTTCAATTTTTCTCCATTCAGAATGATACTAGCCTGAGGGTTAGCATAGATAGCTTTTACAGTGTCGAGGTAATTTCCTGTTATCCCTGGTTTTTCTAATGTTTTGAACATAAAGGGATGCTCTACTTTGTCGAATGATTTTTCTGCATCTATCTAGATGATCATATGCTTCTTATCTTTAAGTATATTTATGTTGTGAATAACATTTATTGATTTCTGTATATTGAATCGTCCTTGCATCTCAGGGATGAATCCTACCTGATCATGATGCACAATTTTTTTGATGTGCCTTTGTATCCAATTCGCCAGAATTTAATTGAGGTTTTTTGCATCTAGGTTCATCAGAGATATTGGTCTGTAGTTTTCTTTCTTTGAGGTGTCTTTGTCTGGTTTCGGAATCAGAGTGTTCTTGGCCTCATAGAATGAATTTGGCAGAGCTCCCTCTTTTTCTATTTCCTGAAATATCTTGAAAATTATTGGTATTAATTCTTTTTTAAAGGTCTTGTAAAACTCCGCTGTATACCCATCTGAACCTGGACTTTTCTTGGTTGGTAGTCTTTTGATTGCTTCTTCTATTTTATTCATTGATATTGGTCTGTTTAAATTGTGTGTATCCTCCTGACTCAGTTTGTGCAAATCATATGACTTAAGAAATTTATCAATGTCTTCACTATTTTCTATTCTATTGGAATATAGGTTTTCAAAATAATTTCTAATTGTCTTCTTTATTTCTGTAGCATCTGTTGTTATATTGCCTTTTTGATCCCATATGTCAGTAATTTCAGTTCTCTCTTTCTTCGCTTAAATCCAAAACACTCCCACATGACACTCATCTTCTTCCATATAGACACTCATCATACCCTGTGGCTGGAGGTTTCTATGAGAGGCAAGGCCAAGAAAGTGTCCAAAATAAGCTCACTTGCCCCTCATTTGCCTAAAATCATGGTGGCCTGGGTACTCTTCCTTTGAACCAGGAATGATCAAATATTCCTGCTGGTAAAGTGTTCCGCTTTTCCAATTTGAGGCCTACTAGCTGTCAGGTATAGATTCTTTATGTGATTTGGAGTCATGAGAAAACCCAAGCACCTATGGGATAGCCTCTGCAGGGATTTGAAGAACGCATTTGACCCAAAGGATCCCTATTCTCACTTGATGTAGGTCAGGAACCCAACCTAAGAAGGCAAAAAAATTTATCCACAATGACTGCTCTTTTGGCCATTTTGGTTTGGAAGCACAGGGGATTTTTATTTAGATCTATCAGGTGCTGAGAATTTAAGCCACAACCTCACACAAGGACAAGAGGCTGATTCAAGCACATCCCATTCCAAAGCAATTAAGCAAAGAGCCACAGGTGATGCCCATTCATTTCCATATGAAAACAGTTTTCTTAAGGCTTCACAAAGGGGTGGCCTGAGGTAAAGACCTTCTTGACATTCAGGGTAATAGAAACATAAGTAGCAAAAGGACCAAAGCAGGGTTTCTCCACTAAGACTTTCCTGGTCACACTGATATCTGAGTTTTCTGAGATTCTCCCATTCCCTTCAGCTATCAGTACATGGCCATGTCACAGAGCCTTGTGGTGGTACATATGTTGGACACAAAACCATGAGCCTATTCAGGAGAGTGACCAGAATTCACGAAGAAACAGGAACTTAGAAAGATAGTAGGTATTGCCCATCCATAGGCAAGCCACTCTCCATTCTTAAATTGGGCAGGATGAACGCTGGGACACTTTATATTAGACAGGACACAACCATTGATGCATTCGCTTTTCAAAGGTCTACAACCACGGATACAGTGGGATACACAAACAAAGAAACACTCGCCATGTCAAATGACTTATTAAAAACAGTCCACTCCAAACCAAACAAACTGCCTTTCCTACCTATTCTCATAACATGAGACAAAACCAAACTCACATGCACACCCACAAAGGCACCTCCTTTACCCAAGTAGGTCTGTGACTATCCAGAGTGTCCTCAGACTGATTGGCCATACTATGTTCCCACGAAATGGCCTGTCCTGTCTCAGATCTGGTCTTCATTACCAACTCTGTAAAGTTGTCAGGAGCCATCAGGGAGTCACTACCTGCTTTCTCAGGAAGGCCCCTCTTCAGAGCTTTCCTGGCATTTAACCATCCACAGATCAGTATTTACCAAGAAAGACTGACTCTGTCTTTGGTAAATCCAAACAAGTGAACCCAATGGGACTGGGACTGGGACAGGCTCTGGGTGCTTGGCTTCCTGGATCCCGAGTTCAGCAAATTGCATCAACAAAGAAGTGAGGTAGGTCAATTCCTTCAGGAACTGAATGAGGTCACTGCCTTGGTAACCACTTTGTTCTAACAGATGCTTCGAAGGTTCCCATGAGATGGAGGTTACCCCTACATCCTGTGACACATTCAGAAGTTAGAATTGTATATCGACCATAGGCACCCGGGAGCTGCTCTCCACACAGGCTGTGGTGAGCCGTTTCTGCAGATTATGGTCGCCATTGCAAGATGGCGCTGGCTCCACTGTGGTCTGTAATAAACAACTCCTTGTTTGGGAGAGTTGGTGCATGGTTTCTCAGCACCCTGTGAGAAAGTTCCACGTGGCAGCTTTGCATTGGGGCTTGGGATGCTTTATTAAGGCTGGGTGGGAATCCGATGGGGAATTAGAAGAAATATCAAGGGCCTGAATAAACTGCTGAAAGAAGATTCCTGAGTTGCGTCTTCCTTGCGGGCAAGGGGTCGCGACAAGTGGTGCTGAAAACCCGGGAACCAGAACTTTCAGCAGTCAGGGGTGGTGCACCAATTAGTCCCAGGTAAGTAGGACCCACGGTCAAAGCGGAGATCAGTACTAGATAAGTAGGACCCGCTATCAAAGTGGAGATCAGTCCTAGGTAAGTGGGACCCGCGGTCAAATTGGAGATTAGTCCCAGATTAATTGGGACCCGCGGTCAAAGCGGAGATTAGTCCCAGATTAATTGGGACCCGCGGTCAAAGCGGAGATTAGTCCTAGGTAATTAGGACCTGCTATCAAAGCGGCAGCTCCTCTGTAAAGCCAGAGAGAGCATTAAATCTTATTGCAGCTGCACTGTGTACTTTCGCTCTTACTTTCACTTTTGTTTGTTGTGTGTCTTTTGTTGTGTCATGGGTGCCGTATCTTCAAGTCCACTTCTCCTGGCCCTAGATAACCTGTTACGTTCCAAGGGCCTAAAAGTGAAATGTAGTACTTTACAGAGATTTTTACAGAAGACAGATATTGTTGCCCCGTGGTTCGCATTTTCTGGCAGCCTCACTATACCTAGCTGGGATAAGTTAGGCACAGATCTTGACTTTGCTTCTGAGCAGGGCATATTAGAGGGTGGGGTGATAGCCCTTTGGAAGATGATCTGTAGTTGCCTCGCAGATGGCAGATGTCAGGAAGCACTTACTAAAGGACAAGAAGTTTTAGAGCAATTACATGAAGAAAGATCAGAAATGGCAGGCAGTGAGGTATTTCAGGAGGGTGGGAGTGTGCGAAGCGAGAAACAGGGGAGGAAACAATTATCTCCAGCAGGCAGTGACGTATTTCAGGAGGATGGCAGTGTGCGGAGCAAGAAACAGGGGAGGAGGCGATTGTCTCTGGCACGGAGTGAAATATTTCAGGAGGAAGGGAATGTGCAGAGCGAGAAATGGGGGAGGAAACACTTGTATCCATATCTCAGTACACTGCGCAAACTCCCATGCAAAAGTGGGTCAGAAGAGGAGGAGGATGAGAAGGAGGAGCTCGGGAGACTGTCTCGGCAGCTAGGGAGTTTAACTATGGGAGAAGGGAAAAAAATAAACAGGAGCTCAAGAAAAATGATCCTCCGGACCCGCCGCCGTACGGTGAGGGTGTTTCGAGGAGAGCTTTCCATGCCCAAGCATGGAGGGCTGTTAACGCTGAGATGGGTCTTGCTTATCCAGTTTTCCAGGATGACAATAGGGGAAGATTCCATGAGCCTTTAGATTTCAAAATTGTGAAGACCCTGGCAGAGTCTGTGCGCACTTATGGGGTGGATGCCACCTTCACATTAACTCAGGTGGAGAGTCTGTCTAGATACTGTATGACTCCCTCTGATTGGGCTAGCCTTGTTCGGGCTTGTGTTTCTCCAGGCAAATATTTGGACTGGAGAGCCTTTGTGCTAGAGGGCGCTGTAGAGCAGGCTGCCCAAAACTATGCGGCCGGACACCCCCATTGGGACAAGGAAATGCTTTTGGGACAAGGCAGATTTGCTAATCAACAAACAGGATACCCCCCCGAGATATATGAACAGATCAATAACATTTGTATCCGTGCATGGAAATCACTCCCAAATAGAGGAGAAGTGTCTGGCTATTTAACAAAAATCATGCAAGGCCCCACAGAACCTTTCTCAGACTTTGTTGCTAGGATGGTGGATGCCGCAGGAAAAATCTTTGGTGACCCTGATAGAGCAATGCCCTTGATTAAACAACTTGTTTTTGAGCAATGCACCAAAGAATGTAAAGCAGCAATCGCTCCTTATAAAAACAAGGGCATAGAAGCTTGGATGAAAGTGTGTAGAGAGCTTGGAGGACCTTTAACTAATGCAGGTCTTGCAGCTGCTGTCCTTCGGATCGCAAAAGGGGGCGGTCCTGGTGCCGGAACATGCTTCCATTGTGGTCAATCTGGCCATTTCAAACGTGACTGTCCCAAAAAATGCAATTTTACTGAACCTCCTCGCGGTGGCCCTTCTAATAGCCCTCGTCAACCGGGGCTGTGTCCAAAATGCAAAAAGGGGAAGCATTGGGCAAGAGAGTGTAGATCAGTGAGGGACATCCATGGACAGCCTATTTCAGCTGGGCCAAAAAACGGCCGAAGGGGCCCCCGACCCCAGGGCCCACGAATATATGGGGCAATGGAGAATGTCACACCCGAACCCGAGACATGGCCTTCTCTGCGCCATCCCACGAGATGCGGAGAGCCACTACAGGTGCCGCGGGATTGGACCTCTGTTCCACCTCCAGACTCGTATTAACACCTAAGATGGGAATCCAATTGGTGGAAACTGAGTTCAAAGGGCCTTTACCCCCTGGCACTGTAGGTTTGTTAATTGGACGTGCATCCTCTATCCTACAAGGTCTTCATGTTTTCCCCGGAGTTATAAACCCTGATACTGTAGGGGCAGTAAAAGTTATGGTGGAAGCTCCAAGGGGCATTGTGTCTATCTCCCCAGGGGATCGGATTGCTCAATTGCTAATTTTGCCTAGTTTGCATAATCACTTCCCTGCTGACTCAAGGTCACGGACAGGAAATCAGATTGGTACCACCGGAGGAAATTGTGCCTATTTGTCACTGGATATGAGCAATCGCCCCACTTTGGAATTAAGCATAGAAGGTAAATCTATTGTGGGATTGCTGAACACAGGAGCAGATCGTAGTATCATAGCCCTTAAGGACTGGTCTAGGGGATGGCCAGTGCAGGCTTCTGATCAATCCTTAAGAGGACTTGGATATGCCCAAGCCCCTCAAATCAGCTGTAGACATCTATCTTGGAAGGACTCGGAAGGACATGATGGTACCTTTCAGCCTTATGTACTTGATTTACCCATTTCTTTATGGGGCGGTGATCTGATGAAAGACATGGGGTTCACTCTTAGTAATGACTATTCCCCAGTGTCTCAACATATCATGCAAAATATGGGGTATAGGCCAGGTCTAGGACTAGGAAGGCACCTACAGGGATGTAAGCATCCCGTGCAAGGTCATCAAAAGCTTAACAGGTTTGGTCTGGGTTTTCCCTAGGGGCCACTGGGGCTCAAATATAACATGGCTCACCGAGGAGCCTGTTTGGGTGCCTCAGTGGCCTCTTCCCTCGGTTAAACTGGCAGCAGCCCATGATCTAGTCAAAGAACAACTTGATTTGGGTCACATCCAACCTTCTACTTCTCCATGGAATACTCCCATATTTGTCATTAAGAAAAAATCAGGGAAGTGGCGCCTACTGCATGATCTACGAGCAGTTAATGCTCAGATGCAGCTTATGGGGCCCATTCAAAGAGGGCTGCCTCTGCTCTCCTCTGTTCCTCAAGGCTGGCATATAATTGTTATTGACATTAAAGACTGTTTCTTTTACATTCCTTTGCATCCTAAAGATTCACAACGTTTTGCTTTCACCCTTCCCTCGTGTAATCACGAAGAACCAGATGAAAGGTTTGAGTGGGTGGTGTTGCCACAGGGGATGGCTAACAGTCCCACGATGTGCCAGATGTATGTGGGGAAGGCACTCGCACCTCTCAGACGTAAGTATTCCTCCACCAAGATCATTCACTATATGGATGATGTGTTATTGGCCGCAAAATTAGAACAGACAGTTTATGAGGCTTATAAAGAACTCGTGATGCTGTTGGCTCAACATGGACTGCACATCGCACCTGAAAATGTTCAAACGGGGGATTCTATCAGGTTTTGGGGAGCGACAATTGGGTATGACAAATTAAAACCACAAAAAATTACCATCAGGACTCAAGATCTCCAAACTCTAAATGATTTTCAAAAATTGCTGGGAGATATTAATTGGATAAGAGGATATTTACATATTCCTAATATTGTGCTCCAGCCTTTGTATGCTACTCTTAAGGGTGATCCAGATCTTGCTTCCCCTCGTAGCCTCACTACTGAGGCTAGAGCGGCCCTTATAAAAGTAGAACAAGCTATACAGCATGCCACTCTATGCAGGCTCCAGAGTGATAAACCTTTCCAGTTATGTGTGCTTGCCACTATGCGGCAGCCTACTGGAGTACTGTGGCAAGATGGGCCTTTACTATGGATCCACCCACATGTATCCCCAGGAAAATCCTTAGAATATTATCCTGATGCTGTTGCAGCATTGACACTTAAAGGGATTCAACAAAGCATTCAATTTTTCGGCCAATCACCTTCTTATCTTATCATACCCTACACTAAAGCTCAACTTAATGTTTTATGTGCCTCTCTAGACAACTGGGCTATTCTGTGTTGCTCGTTTCAAGGGGGTATTGATAATCACTACCCTTCTCATCCATTACTCCATTTTGTTAAAGAACATCCCATCATTTTCCCTAAGGTAACTTCATCCAGTCCAATTCCGGGGGCTGTTAACATTTTTACTTATGGTTCCAAGTCTGGAATGGGAGCTTATGTAATTAATGACTCTCCCCCTATCCAGCATCAATTTGCTCCTGGAAATCCACAATGGGTAGAACTACAATTTGTTATTGAAGTTTTTAAACAGTGTTCTTTTCCTTTTAATCTTATTTCGGACTCCAGCTATGTGGTACAAGCACTAAAAGTCCTGGAGACCGTGGGAACTATTAGTGATGCCCACAATGTGTCTGTTTACTTTACTCAGCTTCAACAGCTTATCTCTAACCGCACTGCTTCTTTTTATCCAATGCACATCAGGGCTCACACCTCTCTTCCTGGTCTGTTATCCCAAGGTAATGCCTGTGCGGACTTAGCCACTAGAGGCCAATTGATATGCTTGGCTTCCTCCTTAGAGAGGGCTAAGTTGTTTCACCAAAACTTCCATGTTAATGCATTAATGCTGCGCAGGCGTTTTTCCATTTCAAGAGCGGATGCTCGGCAGATAGTATTGCAATGTCCCCATTGTGTCACATTTCTTCATCCCCCTAATTATGGAGTAAACCCACGGGGATTAAAGCCATTGATTGTTTGGCAAATGGATGTGACACATATACCTGACTTTGGTAACCTTAAGTATGTGCATTTTTCCGTTGATACGTGCTCTGGAATTATCCATGCTTCTGCTTTATCAGGAGAAAAGGCACGTAATGTCATTACTCACTGTTTAGAGGCATGGGCAGCATGGGGTGCACCTGCATCCCTTAAGACTGATAATGGACCTGCTTATACTGGCAGACAATTTACAGTTTTTTGTTCTACTATGGGAGTGCAACTTACTCATGGTTTGCCTTACAATCCTCAAGGACAAGGCATTGTTGAGTGAGCTCATCGCACCTTAAAGGAAACTTTACAAAAACAAAAAGGGGGAATAGGAGCTGAACACACTCCTAAAGAACGCCTGTCCTTAGCTCTCTTTACCATTAATTTTTTGAATTTGGATATTCATGGTCGCTCTGCGGCCGATAGACATGTGTCCCCTCAGCCCTCTGTGATTGGCTATGTTAAGTGGAAGGATGTTCTTACGGGCCAATGGAACGGCCCTGATCCCGTGCTGACATGGGCACGAGGATCTGTATGTGTTTTTCCCCAGGATCGTACGGAACCATTGTGGGTCCCTGAACGCTTGACAAGAAGAGTCTCGACATCAACTGACCAGCAACAAGAGATACCACAACAATCCTGTGATGAGGATCTTCATTCTACTAAGTGCTCTGGCTCTGGTGCTGGTGCCGATGGCACAGGCGACACCAATGCGGTGGTGGGCAGTGGCACGGGCATGGCCAATGTCGATGCCGGTTTATGGTAATTCTAGTGTCCTCCCCACTCTTTTTTCTACCTCATGTGAGATGTCTGCTCCCTGTACCTCTCCTAGAGGGGACATGGAGAGAATTTTTAATCAATCTCAAGTTAATCTCACAGGAGTTTTTTGTTTCAGCCTTAGAAACGCTAATTGCATTAGCCTTAAGACCAAAAATTTGACTAACTGGGAGGACCCATTGTGGTCCAATCAGGTCTCAGGAAGCATTATCAGTGCTGTATTGAGCAAGGTAGCTTCGGGGAATCAATCAGGCTCAGAGACCCCTGCAAACAAAAGCTCTGCTCTTAACATAACTACCTTGGCTATTATCTCCGAGGTACTAATCCCAGTGCCTCCTTTTTCTAGTAGTATTTATAATGCCACTCATTTCAAGGCCTCTCCTTACTGTTCCCCTAATCTTGGTTCCCCCCAATATTTACACCTTGTCAGGATCATTCTTGGGAAAAACATCAAGTTGCTAAAGGTTTCTCCCTTTCCCCCTCTCTTGATAGGTATGTTTATAACTTTAACAATAGTGCCAGCTCCTCTACAGGAGTAGGTTGGTCCTGGTTTTAATGGCTGATTTCCAATGAAAAGGGGGCTTCAGCCGATATTTCTGCACTGGCTCAGTTGGTAGGAGCCAAAAGTTGGCTGGCTAATATTTCTGGTACTGTTAGGGAAGGTGAACAATGTAATAGACTTACATCTGTTTCATTCAACTCTCTGTTGTATAATGCCACATTGCCTCCTGCAATGGTCTGTGTCCAATCCCCCTTCTTATTCCTTTTGGATAAGGCCACCTCATCGGGGATGCTGGATTGTTCTCATACTACCTGTCTCTTATCTGAGTGTTGGAATGGTTCCTGGACTGTAGCAGTGTTTATGAAGATTCAAACTTTTGTCCCAATTCCGGTCACTGCGGATCCTGATAAATTCCCTATTGTTGAGCTACTTAGAGTCCGCAGAGATTTTGGAATCACAGCGGCTATAGTGACAGCCGTGGCGGTATCTGCTGCTGCAGCGGTTACGGCCGGAGTGGCTATGGCCAATCAAGTACAAACTGCTGCCACTATTAATCAAGTTGTCCAACAAACTTCCACCATACTTGAATCCCAAAATACATTTAATCAACATATTTTGTCAGGGATTTTAGCTGCCAACCAAAGAATAGATTTACTCTAAGCTCAGGTAGAAGAATTGGCTGACTTAGTGCTTTTGGGTTGTGTTGACCAACGTGCACATTTATGCATAACCTCTGTCAGATTTAATGATTCCAGGAATGCTTCCCGCACCATTGGCGAATATTTGGCTGGAAATTGGTCCATGGAAGCGGAAGACATGATCCAGTCTCAACTAACCCAGATAGCTGTCTTGAATAGCACCCGTGTTGATCCCGTGACTTTGGGTCAATTCACCGATTGGATATCTTCTGCCTTTTCCTTTTTTAAAGAGTGGGTGGGGGTAGGCATTTTTGGTGCAATGTGTTGCTTTGGTATGTTTCTCTGTTTGTGGTTTCTCTGTCGCCCCAAGGCCCACAATGCTCACGATAAGGCTATGATCATCCAATCTCTTGCAGCTTTAGAAAATGGCAATTCACCTCAAGTTTGGCTTGCGCATCTTAAACAGTAAATCTTTGACATGGCCATTGCACCCCAAGTTATTATAACATTGCACTGGGATCGGCATGTCTTTCCTCGTTATTCTCTTAGTGTTGGAAAGCCCTTGCACTCTGCCGGTCTTGCTGCCATTGCACGCAGGTGGGTTTCCACACTAATGCTTCTCTATCGCCTTAAAGTCCGTGCCTTTCTTTCGGGGTGCTGTCAACTCGTTTGTCGTTGTGTACAGCCACAGTTCAGCCTTAGCTGTCCCCCTTCGTCCACCTTCGTCACGATACAGGATGCGAGGCAAGGCACTGCACTTGAGTGATCCTTGAAGTGGACCTCAAGGAGAGCATGTCCTATTGCATGCGGGTTTGATGTCCACGCCCCGCCCCACGAAAAAAGGCGTCGGCTGATATGGCTTCAGATCTGGGGAAGAGCCCTCCTTAGGACTGAGCCATACTATGCAGCCACTTCTGCACAGTGGGATAGGACCTCTACTCTCGCCTGTATTGTTTTCAGAAAACAGAAGGGGGGAACTGTGGTGAGCCGTTTCTGCAGATTATGGTCGCCATTGCAAGATGGCGCTGGCTCCACTGTGGTCTGTAATAAACAACTCCTTGTTTGGGAGAGTTGGTGCATGGTTTCTCAGCACCCTGTGAGAAAGTTCCACGTGGCAGCTTCGCATTGGGGCTTGGGATGCTTTATTAAGGCTGGGTGGGGCATCCGACGGGGAATTAGAAGAAATATCAAGGGCCTGAATAAACTGCTGAAAGAAGATTCCTGAGTTGCGTCTTCCTTGCGGGCAAGGGGTCGCGACAACAGGCCTTGTTTGGTCCATCTTCTCTACAATAAGAAGAGAGAGACTGATTCAGACACATTAATTCATCCTGACCTGGTTGTTTGCTGTGGAAGATGACTATTGCTCTCTCAGGTCCTACATAGCTGCCTACATCTTCTCTAAGGATCATTTCTTTATGGATCGTTGAGTTTCTCAGCCGGTGAAAGATCAGCTACATTACTATATTGTAAGATGAACTCTGTCCCTGCTCTTCTGTAAGTTATATTAAGGGAAGAGTGTATGGTTAGGTTCAATAATAGCATCGATTTTGGTTAGGAATCATTCTGCGGGATGAATAATGGTATTGGCAACCTGCGATATTTACAAGAGTATATAGGTGAAATATAAGTATGAAAGCAGAAATTTGGTAAGATTTGAAGCCCAGAAGGGCATTGGGCCCTTGAGTGGGATACTTAGCTTTGAATTATGTCCTGCACAGTTGTCTCAGATAAATCAATATACAATGGCATAGGACCTTGTAACTTGGATGATTGAATGTTGAACAGAACATCCAG